>NW_025110080.1:470629-481640 GCF_011392965.1 Frieseomelitta varia
AAACGTGAACGAAACAAAGCGAACTAAAAAAAAAAAAAAAAAAAAAAGAAAGCGACAAACAGAGTTAACGCGACAGAGGTTCAACAACCCTGTACATACAACAGGCGTTTTATCGACCATTACACGATACGTCACGAACTAACTGAAATTCAGCAAAACTGATGGATATATTTTAAGCAGACGGTTCTTTTTTTTTTTATTTTTATTGCACCGCGTCCGCCGTGCCATTAACAGTTCATAGTCGCGGCGCGAGTTTCAGGAACGGCGTAGCCGCGCGACATGGAGAAAACCGGCTGTACACGTGCGCGCGCGACAACCTACGAGGGTTTGATCTACTCGGACGTTTACGAGCATCGTGAAACCGGGTCGAGCAATTACTTCGCGGGTTCTCCAGTGGCAAATTCGAAAGTGACGATTACGGTGTTATGAAAGCCGTGTCTCTGTGTCCGGAGCAGCTTGATACAACGACCCTGCCGCCGCCAGTGGCTGTTTCGCGCTCGCCACTATCGATCTTCATTTTTCGGGACGAGCGTGTTTATTTTACATCGGTTCCGACTGGTATTTTCGGTTCTTCTTTTTCGTTTCCCGTTCTTTTTTCCGTTTTTTTTTCTTTTTTTTTTTTTTTTTTCGTTCGCCCACTACCATTCATCCGCCATTTTTATTAGCTATTTCAGCGTCGACGGGTTAGCTTCAATTTCACCGTTTCCCAGGGATAATTTCCCCCTCGAAATAGCTTCGAGCTTCAAACACACCGGTGCCGCGTCGTACACAACGATACGCACCTGCGTGCGTTGTCCCTACAGGAAATATCATATGATAGTACTCCTGTATTAGGTATTATACGACATTGCATAAAGAACGCGGTTTGCAATTTAATTAACAGTTAACATTTTATTCATAACGCCGCGTTATGAAACCGCGGTGTAACGCGCGTTAGCGGTTACGCGGAGGTGGTTATAACGCGTGTCGCGTCGGGTCGCGAAAAAGAAAAAAAAGAGAAAAAAAAGAAGAAAACCGGAAAAAAAGACGAAAGTACGCGTCATCAGTAGTATGCCGCGACGTTTAGACGCGAAATTTAACGTTCGACGCTTCTTCCGCGGAAAGAATCGAAATGCCAACTCGCAAGTTGGCATTTGCATTTCACCACCATATCGTGCGGCGCGGATATTTAAAGCCGAGCACCGCGAATCCCGGGGTCATTTGTCTCGCCGCGTTAACAGTTTGTTCTTAAAAAGCTAGTTCTCGCCACGACTCGGAACAATTTTTTCACCGTTTTTTCAGTCGAAAACAGCGAAAACATGGGTGAAAGAACCGGGTTGCAAGTTGAGAGAAAATTCTTTCTCGATCGCGGATTCGAACGAAAACCTTGACGAGAAATTTGACGAAAGTCGAGATGAGAGATGGAGAGCTTCCGGGAAGCTGGATCATCGCGCAGCTTCACGCAAAAGGAGGATGGAAGGAGGGGGGAGGGAGGGAGGGAGGGAGAGCAACGATCAATTAGCAGCACCCTTTGGTTCGCGCGTTCGCGAGACAAAATACGGGGCCCCGAAAAAAAGATCATAATTCCCCTTCATTGGTACGATAAATATAAACAGGCCGGGTCTGGCCGGGGCTTGCATTATTCTCCGCTTAAGCGCGCCTTAAATCAGCCCGGTTGTCTCCGTAACTCTCGGAAACGCGGCCGAGCCGTCACCTTCGTCTCGAAGATCACCGCCGGGAGATCAGCAGCCATGAATCTCTTCGACGAATCGAGGACGTCACGCGGCGCAGCCCGCAGCACGCGGAAAAAATAGCGAGCTGAGTACTTGCCAAAAAGTGCTGCGATACTAGAGCCGCGGCAGCGACTCGCGTTCCTCTTCTTCGTTCCGACGAGCGTTTCAACGCGCTCTCCCCAAAATCTTTTTATTTTGTTTCGTTTATGTCGTTTCGTTCCGCGAGGACTAGAGAAAAATTTGTACGAGGTAATATTTGGATAAATATTCCCCGAGGGGTTCGTGCCGCGCGTTTCAAGGTGTAGCGGACTCTTTGGCGATCCAAGGTTGGGTTGTATAAAAAAAATGTATTTGAATCAATGTTACGCGTAATATTTTAATCTGTCGCGTAATAATTTAGACGAATTATCCTCGGAAAATTCGTAAGGTGTAAAAAGATGCTTGGTTCATTCTCGTTGATCAATCAAGGTTTTTTCCTGATCAATTCGGTACTTTAGACTGGTCACGTTGTTTCGCACGTGAGCTAGTCTTGAATGAGCGAAATGGAACTTTTTTTGGCTGGAAGGAGGAAACGAAATTTCAGTGACAGCGAAAGCTTCGAGCGCGGAGAGAAAGAAAGAGAGAGACTCGCGCGCAGAGCGATCGCCCGGATTGTACGGAATCAAAGGGCAGGAATTAATTGGTCGCATATTCCGACATCGACCGACCGCGAAGAAGCGGCCGAAGTTAGCGAAAAAGCCACGGTGACTAGGCTGCTATTCTGAGCAAGCCAGAGGAGTAGAGCCGTTCCGTTCCTCGGCTTCTTTTTCCCCCGGTTTCCGCCTCCCGATTCGTTCGCCTGCTCGCCGAAAGACGGATCGGTTCTCTAAATAAAATGACTCGGTTATTCATCGGCGCATTTGTACGCGTCAAGGTCGGCCTCGCTTTTCTTTCCACGGGCCTCTTTGTGCTCGCAGGGTTAATTGGTCAGAGTCGTTCGGACTCGGCCGAACCGCACTCACCCCCTCCGCCCCTCCACGTTTATTCCCGCCGGAGAAAGTGAGACGTTCGCCGCCCGTGCACGGGCGAAACTGTGGCACCACTTCCGGCAAAATGGTAGAAAGTCTGCTGGGAAATTCGTAGCTCGCCCCGGTAATAAACTACACGGTATCTTCGTTGCGATAAGAATTTCGCGCGGCCCGCTTGTATATATTTGCTTCGTTGTGCTTCGCTCGGTTAAAAAGAACGAAGGAAACGTTTAAAAACACGGCAGCGGCGCACGGTAAACCGGGGATATATGTGGGGTGGTATCGTGATCGAGGGGGATACTTTATCGTGGCTTTGGCGATTAAAAATTCGGATGGCCGTTTGCTTATTTAAATACGAAGCATGGTAATCGTTGCGATAGTGGACAAATGAATTTTAATACTGTTGGAATTTGGAAGTTATATGTCGATAAGTAGTGACGTTCGGCAAAATCAATTGAGCTCCGACTTCCGGTCCGAGTACAAACATCGTCAACGTTACATGTATAGTGTGACACTGTATTCGTGACTTGAGTACAGTGAACGATCGGTTGACGAACAGTTCGGAAAACTGTGAACAAATGGGACAATGGACACTTTCGCGAACGACAAACACATATTCGAACAAACGAACGTCTCACATCGCGACGCTGTGTGCAAGACTTGTAGAACTCTTTTCTATTTTACTGTCATCAACGAACATCGTCTTTGAACGTATTATGTTCGTTGACCGATCACCCACTGTAGTGTGTCTTCCGATCCAACAAACACGAGTTTAAACAAGCATATAAATATACTTGTATACTTACATAATTAGAAGTTGTTACAAGTTAGTGAGTGCAAATATATTTATGTAAATATAAGTTTGTAACAATTACATACAAGACTATTCGTAACGTTTCGATTTCTAATCTTCGTTTTGTCAATCAATTCTCGAGAACTGCGTCATCGCGGTTCGATCGTTGGACAACACACACGTAACGCAATTGGACCGGCGGTGTCACCGAGGGCCGGAAGTCTCGAGATACTTGCGATTCCTGGGCCGCGTTCCGATCGGCCACCTGTCCGCAGGAAATGCGGCGTTAACGGAGGCGTAATTGCCCGGGTGGACCGTTGGCCTTCCAAACAAACGAGCCTAATTGACTCGGAAATAAACCTCGCGGGTACGCGAAGGAGAGAAAGTCAGGTCGCGGCCACGCGTGCACGCTCTCGCATACCTCGAGATTTTGACTTATGCCAAAGCGAACCCCGCCCTTTGTGTCGGGGAGACACACCGGCCTCGTTTAACGCGTTTCCCACCTCGCCGCGCGCTGCCAACTTCGTCGTACTAACCCGGCTTATTTTCATGGCGTGCCATCGTCTTAATATAGACTTGCCAACGCTATCAGATCCGCTCCGAGACACCGTTCACCACCGTCGGTGCTCGATGAACGCGCGAATCGAGCGAAAGCCCGCGGAAAAAGCAGAAACGTTGGCAATGAAAGGGAAAGGTTGATTCGAGGATGCACGTGAGCATGGTGAGACGTTTCGTACTGAGATGCGCATTTGTCTTTGTTTGATAATTTTTATGGGGCAAAGACTAAGATGAACGATACGAGGAACTGTCCCTTTTTTAAAGAAATCGGATTTGAAACGCAATTTGGCTTGGTCATGGATGTATATACATCTGTGTATATGGTACGTGCCACGATATTGAATATTGGAATGGACCGGTTTCCAGACAGTGATTCGATATTCTAGAGATTAAATATAAATAATATTTGTTTAATAACAATGCTGGTGATTAAACGATAGATCAAACACAGATTAACAACCAGTGTACGCGGTCACAACTCGCTCGACTCTCTTCTTAAAAAAAAAAAAAAGAAAAAACACCTCACGCCAACGTCGCGCTTCCCAAACCACTCATTCATACTTTCTTTCCATGCATTCCTACGATTAGCAAACATTACAGGCCATCCAGTATAATTAAACGCAGATAAAGACGTAATAAGCACAACTGCAGGTTATGACTTAACACGACAACGTTCCAACGTTCCAAGGGAAAGGGCAAACAATCAAATCGCGTTAAAGCGTCCATTTCTTTCAGAATGGAAATTGGGTTTCCAGGATTCTTCTGGCTTCCTCGCCCTGCTTCCTCAACGACTCGTCAAAGTCGAATGGAATCCCACGTGCAAAATTTCTGGTAAATACCGCGCCAGCAAATTACCTCCGGTTCTCCGATGTCGCTGCACCGGGAGCCCTGGTTCCCCGAACAATTTAGCAGTTCACACGCCCCCAAGGTTTCTTTGACGAAGGCGAAAAGAGTTGGGGCGGCGTGTCGGTGTCAGTCTGCCTGTCCCACCCTCCTCCACCCCCCCGTTAATGAAGCTCGTTCGAAGCGCGACAGACGCGAGACAGGAGGAAGGAATCCGCGACAATTTTGACGAGGGCTGAAGCTTTCAAAATGACTGATCGTCTCGCGCGGGCAGCGTGTGAGTTCCCCGGACACACCCACCTTGTCCTCGTTCGCGGTTTGCGAATACACACTAAATATAATACCCGTCCCGTAAATATAGACGATGTATCCACACGCGACACGTCACCGGCGTACCGATATTAAAGCGCGCGCGCGCGCTGAAGAAATCGCAGCTTCCGGCCTGGCGATGTCGAGCTGCATAATTTTCCAATGTCTGTGGACTGCGTCTTGAAACGCTCGCTCGTTGAAATCGACTCGTGATCGGGGCAATCATGGTGACCTGTCGGGTTTTATCTTTGATTACCGAGAGAATTTCTATATACACTCCGTGAATGTGTCGTGGTTTTTGTACATACTTAAATTCAACGTTTTTAGTTATTTATAGAAACAGATTTCTTAATAATGATTTGCTGTTTCAAGCACTCGTTGAAAACGACTCAACGTCGCGGAGATTATAAACGCGGTGACGCGTCGGAGCTTTGTCTTTGAAGCGATTTTCGTACAAAATTCAACTCTGTATTATTTATAGAGATAGATTTCGCTCTTCCAATCACTCGTTGAAACCAATACGGTTACGTTTCTATCTTCGATAATTAAGAAATTTTATTCTCAAACGTAGTTCATACATAGTTCAACGTTTTACTTGTTTGTAGAAACAGGTTTCTCTTCTGTGAATTTGACGTACGTTTCTGCGGCAACTGAAATGCGGAACGAAGGAAGAAAGAGTCGATGATAACGCGATCCAAAAATTGAGTTCCACGTACAGGGGGGCGAACGACTGGACTGGATCGACACGATGATTCACAGTGGCATTAATTTATTTCCACATAGCCGATTTCCACGAATCGGCTTTTGATCTGCAAAGATGATTCGGCAGCGCGTGTACGTAGAAGGTAAAAGACCTCTGAAGGTTCGCGTCGTTTGAGTCGTCCTGCTCGTAAAGGTCGTTTCAGCTAGTCTCGCGTTGGCCAGTAGCATGAATTAAAAGCGGACGCGGCGTAACCATCGGTTTCACGTGCGTCTCCGTTTCAATTGAACAAAGATCGAGAAGCTTTTCTGCTGCCATTAAAATTTACGGCCAAGCCGAAAACAGTGGATTCTTTCTGCGAAATGTCTCTCTCCTCCTCCTCTTCCTTTCGTCTCGCTTGTTCTCTTTCGATTTAAACAACGGTGACTCTAGATTTGTAAAATTCTGCAGGAAAGCGTCGTACTTCTTCAAAGAGTTTTCCCTCTGATTGCGGAATTTTACGCGAAATGACTCGAACTCGATGACTCGTCAACTCCAGAGAACGAGCATTTTTCTCCTGTTTGAAAGATTCAATTATTATTTAACAGGCTTGTAAATCGAGAACTTTCGCGAGTGATAATACCCGCTTTTATAACACATTCCGAGCTAACTGATCCACTTTTAGCAGTGGTAAACTTCTCGGTATTCTTCTTTGATTACTGAACCAATTTCACTTTCGAGATACCGGGAATCATAATTTCCCCTGTCTGGGCCGTAATCCTGGACTCGTTTTAAGACTCCGACGAAGATCCAGGAAGAGGAGAGCTAAAAACTCTCTTGCTTCGAGTGTGTGTTGAAAGCTCTCGCGTTGTTGAATTTATAATTTCCTTCTGGTCTGGTGTTACACGTTATATAATACAAAGGCAACCGAGGTGAAAAATGTAACAAGCTACGTCAGTCTTTTATTAGAATTCAATGTGCCATCGATATCAATCTGCCAGCTATATTAATATTATCGTAGATTTGTCACTTAACTTTGAATGACTTGTTAGTATTTCCAAATTTATCAAGTTATTCCCTTCTTCAACTACTTTGTGTTAAAATATCAATGAAAATTTAAAAATTAACAATTATGTACATTAAAATGACATAGTAAAAAATAAAGAAGATAGATGTGTGTATTTATACAAACATTTTTTTTCTGAATTCAGCGGAACTCGAATGATTTGAAGGCTCACTAGCTTTCTTCGCTTCTATTCGTATTTGTTCGTATAAAAAGAAAAAAAAGAGATAGCAGACGAGAATAAGAGAAGCTGATCGATTACGAGTTCGTGTGTCTGAGCCTCGACGTATTAACCGGTTCGTACGAACAAATTTCTACTACATTGGATTGATACCTCGAACCGTGTGCATCGTAATGCTAATAGAAGAAAGTAGAAGCTATAAGCGTGACCTAATATCTTAGTAGTCAGGTGCCGGTGGACCTCGTTGGCAAATCCAGAGGTACAAAGCAAGAGTTGAAACGCAGCCGTGGCCAATAACTCAGCTGGTGGCTGGGTCGCGTCTTAAAACTCGCGGTTGCCTTATTTCGGACGATTCGCTGTAAAGTGGCATAACTGCTTGACCGCATAAATAACGCGCAAAGCCGCGGTGAAATGTGGCGGCGATTACTCGCGTCCATCGCCGGCATAGATCCAGCAATTTTTCCCCGGCTCTTTATCCCCGAAATTAGGGGCCGCGGGCCGCGCGGGACCTGTGTCGCGGGATTTACGTTCGTTTGCGCGCCGATTCCACCCGATAACTCCTCTTTCCGCCCCCGGGGCGGAGAGAAACGAGCCGTGTCATTGTGCCGCGGCGAAAAGAAAAAGTCGGGATTTCGGTGGCAACGAAAATAAACGCCTCGTCTCCCCATCCCCCTCCTCCCTCGCTCTCTCTCCCTCCCTCTCTCTCTCTCTCTCTTTCTCTCTCTCTGTGATTGAATACGCGTACACTCGCCAATTTTTCCCTGCACGCCAGTCGCCCGGTTGAAATGGAAAATATAGGAGATTTTCACACTGTGTCGGCGACACAGTCGCTGCTTTCTTCTGGTCAAAAATACTCGAATCAAAGGATCGTTTAATCGCTAAGGTTAAATTTGAAATGTTTCGATGTTTCGATGTTTCACAGACGTTCCTTTCGGTGCGTGCAAGGGTTGTAGACAGATGTCTGTCTACGACTGCTCTTTCTTCACTTATTAATTTAATATCGTTAATCGATCGTGTTTTTACTTTATTAATTCTTTACTGCATATCAGCTTTGACTGTTTGTATATTTAATTGTTCAACCATAATTGGAATTATTACTTATTAATTATCATCGATCATGTTTTTACCTTTCTGTTACGTTACATATCGACTTTGACTATTTATACATATAATTGTTCAATCATAATTGGAACAAATTCCTTAAAATTTTCATTTAAAGATGTCTGACAGTGACTGCTCTTTCAACTTATTAATTAATATCGATAACGACCGTCTTTTTAATTCACTGTACAGTTCGGCTTTGGCTATCTATACATTTAATCATTCCGACGTACTCGTAGCTCAATAATATAATTGCAATAAATTTCTGAAAAACTTGCTCTAGATGTCTGACTGCGGCCGCTCTTTTTACTTATTGATCAATCATCTCTTTAACTCTCTACCACGATGCACATCGGTTTCGACTATTTATACGTTTAATCGTTCTAACGTATTCAACGTATAATTTAACGATAAATTCCCTTAAACTTGGCATTTATAAATGTCTGACCGCGATCGTTCTTTCTACTTATCGATCAATCATCCCTTTAACTTCCTCTTTCTCTCTCTCTCTCTCTCTCTCTCTCTCTCTACCTCTAGGTAAAATATCGGCTTTGATTATTTACACGTTTAATTGTTCCGTACCATAGCACAATCGAGAATTTATAAATTCTCGAATCTGGAAAAAGTGGTGAAAACTTATCCGACGACAAGCCTGTCGTGTTTGAATTCAGCTCGGAGACGAACGCGAGGCGGGCGACGTCACTGATTGCTCAGAGGCTGGTGCCTAAAATGAAGGTGGCGCGTAGCGCGGCAGTGTCAGCAATTGAAAATTTGTCACCGGCACAATTCGCGTTAACCCGCGAAGCAGCTCGTTGCAGGGGCGACGAAAGAGAGAGAGAGAGAGAGAGAGAGAGAGTGAGTGAGGGGGAGGAGAGTGAGGGAGGACCAGAGACAGAGCAAAGAGCGGTTCGCCACGCTAGCAGCGCCACTAAATTAGCTTAATGCGATGCATTTGATTAGATCGCTGCCGGGGCTCGTAGGAGGAAATACCGAAGGGTGCGGCGGGAGGGGAAGGGGAGAGACGAGAGAATTAGGACGTGGAGAAGAAAGAAGGAGAGGGAAGGAGCACGATTTGCTCTTTGGGCGGTGCGCGGGGTGGCCAGCTTCGTTTCACGGAATTGATTAGATTCAGTTATTAATATTCCTCTATCCCTCACTTCATTTCCGGCCCCGATTAACTCGGTGCTAACAGCGTGACGACGAGCAGAGGCCACGCTACCTAACAGCGAAATCCTCTTTTACAGCCTCCTCGCCCCTCCCACCCTCTGCTCACTACTGCGTGGCACGGCTATAGCTTCTTTTTCCGACGCTCGCCTACCCACGCGTTCGCTTTCTCTTGGGTCGTTGGTCGCCGTTCGCCGACTCGCGATTGTAACGTTGATTAGTTATTTACGAGCGAATGAAAGTGGCCAGCGAGAAGTGGATCTGTTGACATCCTGATTGAAATAGAACTCGGAGTTTGTTGGAGAACGGAGATTTGACGATTTTGGTCGTTGTTTCTTGGATCTTGCAGCATTGTGGAAATTTATCGTCTAGGTTTATCGTCTATTATTTATCGTTTGAGAATATCGTCGTAATAATCCCGTCCTACGCTCGCGTTCGATCCGACACGAACGAGGACAACGGCAAGGAACTTCGTCCGATTCATCCGCGAAGATTTTATTGTGCGCGCGTCGTTGCTTTTCCTCGTTTTTGAAACAGGAAATAATTAGTTAGTAAGAGAACTGATCGCCTGATAATCGGTATTCACCGAGTTTCTCAATGTATCGGTCGTTATGGCGTTTGAATTGATGTTAATGTCTTCATTTAATACGGCCGTCGAGGCTCTCCCTCTCTCTCTTCTTAAAGGAAGCTCGTAAAACGCGTTTCATGATCGTTCACCATCAATCACCGCACAAATAGGCTGAACTGTTGTTGAAAATTTAATGAGCGAGCCCGCAGAATTTCCAGAATCGGGGCGTAATGCGCTCGCAAGACACACGAAAACTCACCTACCTGAAAATTCAATCGGGAATTATTCGAAATAGATATGATTGATCAATGATGTTTGACGCGTCTTCGCGGGCGTGAATTTCGAAACAGAGGTTAGCAAGTGATCAACCGAGACGACTGACTCTCGATAAATCTACACAAACCGATAAGATATATGTTTTTCCATCTCGTCGGCACTTTCCACTCGCGCAAGGTGCCGAACAGAGTTTCTTCGTTTTGGTTCCTTTGGCACGCTCCTCGTTGGCAGTTGAAAACGCGAGCACAGAGAGCTGTTCACGACGCGCGATGAAACGACGCGGTTGAAAGGCCGCGGTTTAATGCGTTTTACGAGCGATCGTTCGATTTCCAGGCAACCGATACCGGCCGTCAAAGCAATCCGACCGGCAGGAAATCGCTCGGGAAGCTCGTACAGCGGGAAAACGAAACGCGGAGACGCGGCCAAAGCAAACAGCGCGCTGCTGGCTCTCGGTGAACCGCCCGTTGACGTTGTAATACGCGGTAAACGTTTTATTGGAACGGGATACAGCGGTAGTGCGTCAAAGCGACGATGTACTCGGCCGATTGTGTTTGTTTGAATTTTGCGGGCGAACGCTGCTCAGAAATTGAGTGGTAATTTGGAGTAGCGGAGAGAGAACGACGCAACTACAGCTGCCGGGGACGCTGAAAGCAAGAATGTGTTTAGACGGACGAGGTGACGTGGCTCCTTGGAAACTCAGACTCTCTCTCTCTCTCTCTCTCTCTCTCTCTCTCTCTCTCTCTCTCTCTCTCTCTTT
>NW_025110081.1:0-241682 GCF_011392965.1 Frieseomelitta varia
TATATATATATATATATATATATATATATATATATATATATATATATATATAGAGAGAGAGAGAGAGAGAGAGAAAGAGCACTTGTTCCATCGTGAAAGATGAGCTCCGTTTGCATAAGATTCTATATAAATTGTTCTTTCTAGCGAAAAATCTTGAAGAGGTTTGAAGTTCCGCTGTTCTTCTTTGAGCACTTTGTTTCCTCGGAACCTTTAACTTTTTTGTTTGGAAGACTGTTCTTCTTTTTTTTTTTCAGAAGATCGCAAAGATCGTAAGCTTCGTGAATGGTATGCCTTCTTAGAATTTTTATCTCCTTTTTGAAAGTTATCTCTTCGTAGAAAGTTTCACAAAAATGTTTCGCTAGAAATGTTTACAAGAAATATTGGAAGGTGGAACGTTGTTTAAAAGTAACATTTAAAAATGTTCATTGAAAACGAAGAATTATAAATAAATACTGACGAATGTAATTTTCATTTATTTATTTCTTTTTAATCTTCTAGAAAAATTTCGAAGTAGAAAAGAGATTAATACGGAGCTTATATTCTCATCCTTTTTTTCGTCATTTCGATAGTCTGGTCCATAAAACCCAGAGGAATGAAACTTCAATAAAAGTATAAAAATCCACTTCCCTTTTTGGAATTCCATTATTCTAATCTCGTGCGAAAAAATTCTGACAAAAGGAAAGTCTAATAAAACATGTAAAAATTTTCATTTTCCATTCCATTATTTTCTCTACTTTATAGTATATAAAAATGTAGTATAAGATATAAAAATAATTAATAATTCAACAAGATAAATAATCTAATCATCACTCTGTTGTTCATTCGTACATTTTAATATACGTTTTTAACACAAATGGATCAAAATGTCCTTACTTGTGCACAAAATAGTAATACAGGGTGGCTCGCACGATTAAGACGAGTTAAAAATTAAATCGTTTGATAATGTCTATTTTTCTACGATGTTACTTTTAATGTCTACATTCAAAAAAATATATATAAAAAAAAAATTAAAATACATCGCACAAGTAAAATAAAAGTTATTAAAATATCGAAAATTAATGAGTTTGAAAGACATTTTAACTTTTATTTATACTACTTTTGTAATATAATATTTCTAACATCGTTTTTCATTTTCCTAATAATGTTTATAATAATCTGTAATCCAACAATTTGTTAATTCTTATACCTTTAACATTTTCTTTTTATTTCTTTAAGTAAAACTCCCCATAATTCCCCTAAATATCTCCGATATTTTCTTTTTGATTTTTTCAATATTATTATTATTATTATATATTCGCGTGTCTAATATCTGAAATATTTTTCCTTTTCTATATATTTCCTTTTCTATATTCCTCTAAATAATATTTCTATTGTCTCAAATATTTTCTTTTCTATTCCTCTGTGTAGCACGTGTCTAATATTTCCTCCTGACTTCCTACCAAGAATACGGAGTGATACAACTGGTCTCAGTCTGCGCGACTCACCCTGTATATACGACAATTTCCAGCTCTTTTCTCTTACACTCGTCCCACTCGTCCCTCGGAATGAGGTTCGATGATTTCTCCCGTTGTCTCCTTTGAGTGTGGCGGGGTTTGAAACACGTGAATTAAACGGATATATCGTGCCGCGCAACAATGAGGGCATGATAAATGGAGATTGAAGGGACAGAGCCCAGTTGGTTGTCTTGGCTCGTCTTTAGTCAACGGTTCTGCTGTTATTATGAGCCATTATGAGCCTCAAAGCTGGAGAATATGGAACAAGTTACTATATACGCGTCTCATTGTTTCGAGGGCTGCTTTAAAATAATTGCTAAGCGCCATTGTCCACGCAACAATCACCACGCTCGTATCCATTACATTTCGCAGAGGCGAGGTGTTGTCTCCCGCTAATCCTTCTTCGCTGAATCGAAAATTAAACGAGCAAACTTTAATAGCGTTCTTTCTTTCGCCGCGATGGGCAGAGTGGAAACAGAGAGAGAGAGAGAGAGAGAGAGAGAGAGAGAGAGAGAGAGAAAGAAGAAGAAGGAAAAATTAACGGAGGAGAAATGATATTCGCGCTACCATCTTGCAAATGATAAGGAATTTTGTGTAATTTTGAAGCTTTTCTCTAGAAGAATTAGACGTCTGACGAGGAAGATTTACAACGCTTCAAAAATTATTCTCGTATTATCCTTGGGATTTTTCTTTCATATACACAGTGTTTCGACAATCGATCTTATATTAATATATTAAAATTAATATATATTATAAAAATATATTATAAAATATATATTTTATATCAAAAACATTTAATTTAAAATATATGAATTTATAATACGTCGAACCTCCCAGAGAATTATAAGTCAAAAAGACGAAACGATAGAAAAAGAACCAGAAATCAAGTAATTAAAAAATACAACTACAGAACTGAAGATTTAAGAAATTTTAAAAATCTAAGAAACGAACTTTCTTTAAAGTGAAACTTCTACGACATTATATAAGTGATATTGAATGATATATGAGCCGCCACGACACCGTTGTTGCCACTTCAATTACATCGACGGAGTGAAACTGCATTTTCCAGAAAATTAGACACGTCCGACGCGAAAAGTAGCTCACGTGTGGCGCCCCTTAACGATTGATCGTGGCCAATAAAATCGTCGGACCTCAGTGCCAAATGATTTATTTATTTCGGTCTTCATCCCGACGATTTTACGCGAGAATGTGAAAATGGAGACTGATATATATATATAGTATAATATAGTATAATATAATATAATATAGTATGATATAATACATATATATGTATATAGTAACAAAATTTTCAAACTTAATTTCCTTAGCCTTAAATGGAAAAATTTTATTATTTTATTATTTTATGTATATATGTATATATATTTCATTAAATTGGTGTTGTAATTGAAAAAAGTAGAATAAAATTGAAAAAAATAAGAAAATTTTTCTATTTAAGGTTAAGGAAATTAAGTTTGGGAATTTTGTTACTCACTATTTTATTTATTTATTAATTCCAGACTGGGACTTCTTTTGTGTTTTCGAAAATTAGAAAAAGAAAGTTCCTTAAATTCGACGAAACTAAGAAAGAATAGTTACGTCGGATGCTAAAAACTGTCTTGAAATATTAATCACCTTTTGCTTGGTTTAGATGAACGGAAATCGATAAAATTAACGAGAACGAAATTGAGGACCGCAACAAAGTTGGACAATTAATTTCAATATCTCGGTTATTTCCTTTCGTACCACTTAGTAATTTCATCGAAATTACATCTTGTCGAGGAGAACGATATATCACTGTACTTTGACACTGATAACGAGTGACTTATGATTCTGTAATGGAAAAAAGAAAAGAGATAAGAAAGAAAGAAGATGAACGAGAAAGTATTTTTTTCCTTTCTTTTCTTCTTTTTGATATTTTATTGTTCACCCTCTTACTAATCAACGTAAAAGTTTCCTGAATGAAGTGTGAAAGTTGTTAAAAATTAAACACAGAAGCAAAAATATAGTGAGACCTAAAAGAAAATCTATAATAATATAGATGTTAAAAGCCTGAAATTTGTCGCAAATTTTCTATTAAGACCTTCTTAAGATCTAAAGATTTTGGTGAGAGAATATTCTTAATATGATTCAAAATATTCTGTAGCGATATACTTTGATATCTCGATATTATTGAAACATTATTTAACAAATCTAAATTTTAGCATCAAGATAATTACAAGTTTCAATTCTATATATTTCATCTTTAGATTTTCACACATGTTTCAAGTACAACAAATATCACATACTACTGCTACCTTGGTTTTGACGATATTATTCTACGCTGTTACACGAACCTAGAATTTTCGTATTTTTATATTCTATATACCTCTGTGCACATTTTCTAAATGCGTACCTACTCTTAACTCTCCCGTTACACGTTACGCTATGAAAATTAACGCACGCGAAAAAGTACAAAGGAGAGGACGAAACGCAGAGAGAAACGAAAACCGCGCGTTTCTCCGAGAATTATTTCAATCAAACGATTTTATTATCCCTTAATTTCATGGAAATTTAACCTGATTGCCCGTGTCGTCAACATTTCCCTGGGACCGCGTTCAAGCAACGCGGGAAATATTCGCCGACACTCGCGCGGAGTGTTCAAACAAATGAAACTCATTAAAATGGGGCCAAGGGGATCGTGTGTAATCGGCGAAACTCTACGAGCGGACCAAAGTCCGAGCTCGTGGAAATTCCACAAGAGCGGCGCCAGCATAAAGAACCTCTTAAAACTATGGAAAACGTAGAAAGTCAAAAAGCCGGTATGCCACTGCTGCTGCGTTTCGTTGTCCGGTTGTATGTACGGTCGGCACACACCGCAATCGCATGAATTTCTGAGGGTCGCTGGGGACAAAATTCTGGAGAAGCCTCCCCTGCGCCGGGAATGTATTATTAAACAATTAATTACAATGGTCAGGACGGTGCCTCGCCCTCCATCCCGTACCGTGGTCCAGCCGGCTCGTTCTTGAATTATTTCGATGCAGACCGTGTTAGCACTCTTCCTCAGTTACAATACAAAAGGGTTGAAATTAATATATCGCGCAATGCATACCGCAGTTAATATCGCGGGCCGATGAAAATTTCACAATCTGTGGCAACCGACTGATTGAGGATATTTTATCATGGATAAAAAATATTAGAGATTTTATTTGAAATTTAATATCCTTTGGATTTAAAAAGAAAGTGCAATAAAAAGAATAATTCTGAAACAATAAGTATATCGCTGTTAATATCGCGAGCCAATGAAAGTTTCACAATCTGTGGCAACCGGCTGATTGAGAATATTTTAATGTAGATAAAAAATATTAAAGACTTTATTTGAAATTTAATATCCTTTGGATTTAAAAAGAAAATGAAACAAAAAGGAATAATTCTGAAATAATAAATATTATTCTAAATTTTAATATAAATTTCAAATAAAAGATTCCTTTGGATTTACATTTTTCTAGATAGATATATTTTTGAGAGAGAAGAAAATATATGCATACGTATAATTAATTTTAAATTAAAAATTTAATTAAATTCTTTATTCTTCCTTTTCGAAATTTTTCAAAAGGAGACGAATTTTTTTCAAAGGGGATGTTAAATTAATTTGAAATCACTGTTGGCAAATAGCAACAATATAATATATAAATGCAACGATATTGCTTCATTTTATTATACGATACGTACTTATTCTCTTCTCTCATAACTGGCCAGGCACACTCTAGCATTAACTAAAGCTAGGATAATTGTCAAAGCTCGTTGGTATCGTTGCTAAATTTCTCGGCGAGAGTCGAGCATCCTCCCGAGTAGCTCTCGAGGCCCCTGACATTCCTCCGTTTTCCAATAAACGTGGGAACACCCGCTAAAACGAGAGTCCATCTAATCAAACACGGCGTGTCTCGCCGGTTTCAGGCAATAAACTGATCTGCGACTGCAAGCTGGCATGGATCTGGGGTCTTAGGAACGAGACGAAGAACGTGAAGCTACGAGAGTCCCTGGAGGAGCTCACTTGCTTCCTCGAGAGTAATAACGCAACGCTGAAGATCAACAACGAGAACCTCGAGTGGAACGAGGCGCTCGAGATAGCACGTAACTCAGGTACGCTCGCGATACTTTACACGCTACTTTGCATCTCTGCTGTACTCACTTTGCTCTAACTTCCTCTTGATCATCCTGTTAGCCAGATTCTCACCTTCGATCCCCTAGTACCGTAGAAACGAAAAGTTCTAAATCACGGAAATATTCGAGCGCATTTCTCTACTCGTCAATTCACTACTTTGAATCGTGATCGAGTTATACTCGAAGTACATTTTACAGACGACAGGTGACATAATCTCGAAACAAGCAACATTTCTGGGAATGCAGTGTTATATATAGAGATGACAAAAATAATTTATTAGATTATAATTAATTATTGGCTATATTGATAACGAACTAATTCACTAAAACAGTCTTTATCATAGTTTAAATATTTATATAGTTTATAATATAGTTTATAAAGTATATTTATATAGTTTAAATATTTATTCGTGTCGTATGCTGATGCATATTTTGTTTGAAAAGAGAAATATTTTGCCTCAAAATTTGTTCCAAAACTGTACTCCGATATATACGCAGTCTGATGAAGAAGTGCTTTTACTATTGTGTTATATATATATTTCATGTATATGTATAATATTATTCTACACTGTCACAACCACTTCCGAAAATAATTCTCCACTTGTAAAATCTAGAACTTTTGGAATTTCTCCTGTGTAGTTTCGGTAATCGATATCCTACATCTCTTTCTTTTTAAATGGCAGTTTGAAATACACTGAAATGCCGAATTTTTAGAATTAAATGCGTCACGATAAGTGAATCATAAAGAGTTGATGTAACATTAACGCACATCCGAAATATTTGGAACGAACTACATCATTCTAATTTGAAATAAAAATATAATATTATATTTTCTTATATTATTTAACAATTTCATTTTATTATTTACTTTCTATTATTTAATTACATTACTTACAATTAGAATTTCTTATTTACAATCTCAATAGAATTATCATAAATTTTCAAAGAAATCCCAAATCACAGAACAAAATTCGATTAAATTCCTCTTTTTTTTTTTTAATTTAATCATTTCTAGATTGTTTCATACTCATTGTTGCATTTTACAATACAAATCTTGCACGAGATCGACTTTACAAATTGAAAATACCTTCCACCAGACCAGAGATCCTAAAAATAATAAAGTCGAAGCCTCTTTCTTATCCTCGGATAGCACCATAGAAACGAGACGTGCAACGCAATTGAAAAAAAAAACCACGAATATGCGTGTATTACACTTTCCGGTCCCATTGTTACACGTATTCAGATGTTAATCGTTCGTCTTGGATGTTAACTCTCATTCGAGAGGAAGGAAAGAATGAAAAAGAGAGAGAAACATTCCGGATAGCGAACTGAATTCAGTCAAGTGCATTTCCCCCATTGTAACTAAAGAATAAGGGTTGCTTCTTGGAATTTTCCATTGTCCGCTGAATAATTAATAGGATGGCTTCCAGTTCCTACATTGTTTTCACAGTTCACAGCGAACGTTACGTTCGTATGAACGTCTAGATTGAATTCTGATGATCAGAGTTACGGAAGAAACGGGAGCGTTTCAACTCCTTTATTAATTGAATTCAACCCTTCAACATATCGAGGTAAAATTAATTATTCATAATGAAATTACGTCCAATCGAATGCTCTTGTGGGAAGGACAAAATGCGTTAAAATCTTCAATGTAAAATAAAGTATTTTTAAACATTTTCCTTATGTCATGACTATTGAACAGCAAGAAGGAATGATACTTTGAAAAAGATATCAAACTCAAGAACACTTTGTGTGCGTAGAGAGACTTAACGTATACGTTAAGAAGGAAAAAGACAAAATTAGTATCCTTTCAGTTTACGTACCTAATTAAATCGCGAGAACACCTGTTTCACGTCGCAATTGGCACAAATTTCACCGGAATGTTAACGAGTCACCCACAAAGTAAATCATCAATCCATTAAGCTTGTTTTTCATCTGGTGCATCGTGCCATTTATTATTACTACCGGGTGCAAACAAAGGTTTCAAAATAAAACACGAAATATAAAAGAAACAACAGCGCTTGGAGACAACAGAGATTTTATTTTATTGTAAGCAATATCGGCTGATATTATATTAAATTTCGCTGTCTCGTTGCGATCCCGGTGTATGAATTATTTTCCAGAGGATGAAAATGCAATTAAATGCTGAACGATCAAACTAATTAATTAATCTATAAAACACCGAGTGAAATTTTTTGCTGGAAGTTCTTTTTTTTTCGGTGTACCCACGGAGTGTCTCGGAATTAAACTGGTGAAATTTTAAAGATGAGATGTCCATTTCGTACGAAATCACGAGTAATCCAGTGGATGATTGAACTTATCGATACCTTGAATGTTTAATCAGTACTCGACCAATAAAAGAGATATTCCGATATTCCACTCGTTTCTAGAGACCTTCGGTATTTCGAATTTCAAACTCTCTGTTCGATAATCGGATCTTTCAAAGGGAATATTTGGTTTCAGTTTAATTGATCAATACTCCTCGAGAGTGTTTCCTCAATTTTCTGCCGATCTCGTTTCGAACAAGACTTTCGTTGTCCCATTTCTAAAAATCGACCGATACAACTTATTGCACGCGCTTTCTAAAGTAAACATTGAACATTAACGTGACTGTGTATAATAATATAAAAGTGAAAGAATTTGAAAGGAAAATCGATACCGAGACGAGAGCCATGATATTACGAAGGGGCGAAAATATCTCTAGAGCACATTATGTTGGAAGAAATGATCTCAAGTTCCATAAAGCTGGTCTTGATAAAAATTGTCTTTCTCTTTTTAATTTTTGACATCGACGAAACTGATGATGATTCTCTGTTTCTATTTTTCTATTCTCCACATTTTCTTTAGAAATTTCTATTTTTCTATTCTCCACATTTCTTTAGAAATAATTTTTTGTACAGCTTTTTGGGTGTCATTTTACTTTTAAATCATTGAACTTATTGCCACTGTAGAATAGAATAATAAATACCTGTTCGTTTAAAAAATAGATTTCAAGTTATTCTACTTTTTTTTATTGAATATGCAACATAAGTGAATAATAAACTAGACAAAAACTAGAGTCAAAACTCGCAATAAGAGGGAATATTTCAACACGCATTTCTCTGTATAAAAATGGAAAACATGATTCATCCTCTCTGTCTTCGTGTACGTAGCTACATACGTTCATTTTTATAAATCTTGCTTGCACAGCAAAATGTGTGCATACAATTTGCGTAATACTTCATTTTCTCTCCCTTTTACAAGCACACTCTCTTTACAACAATCTTTTGTTTCAATTTTCCTTTGACCCTCTTTTCCCGAGTATTATTTTCACAGGAAATTGTTATTGCTTTCTCTTACTCTTACTTCTTCTTATTCTTCCTCCTCGCGAAGCTTACTTTTCTACTTCCACTTCGATTCTGTATCACGTTTCGGTTATTTACCATCGCACTGACAGAAATTCTACAATTACACTAAACACGTACAACACGCGTTTAAACAAAGAAACTTCCCGTTTTATTCCACTCGTTTTCACTCCTTTCGAAGAAAAGGACAGAGAGAGATAGAGAGAGAGAGAAAACAGCAACAATCTAGAACGCATTTTCCACGACTGCACTCGATATGCATTTTTCTGGAAGTCTCGATTCTCTCGTTGTTACAGAGGAATATCGCGCCGGCAGCTTGAGAGACGGGAGCATCGAGGACGACGACGCTTACTTGGGCGACGAGTACGAGAGTAGAGATGGATACGAGGATTCTTCCTCGAATTCCGATTTTCAGCCGAAGGTAAGATATACGTTTACCTCCCTATATATTTTTCTTTCTACCACCGTGGAAAACCGGGATCAATTTCACCCCCTCTTCCTCCTTCTACCCTCCACGTTCCATCGAATCTCACGCGAAATCTATCGTTATTATATTTTTATGTTACATTTATTGCGTGTACCGCGATAATATCGCGCTATACGTGTTGTGTTTTCTCTTAGCTTCCTCTGTAAATTCGTGACATCGCCGCTTCTATGGAGAAACTCGACTTTTAAATTGTTTACTTTGTTCACTTTAATTTCTCAAAATAAATCTACATACGGACAAGATCGCAGAGATCTTCGACTCTGTGTAGAAAAAAAATTTCCATCGTTCGTGATAAGGGTGCGTAATTTGTGATTTACGCGGCTGAAAGAAGAAACGATAAGAAGGAAGAGAAAGTTGATAACTGTGATAAAAATGTTGCAACCGTGGACCTTTGATAAAGATTTCAGCAACTTGATCTCGTCTCTAATTAACCGTTTCGCGATAACGGGAACAAGAAAACGCACGCGAAAATAGCGCGAGAAAATTTTCAAATCGTTCTCAAATTAAATAACCGGCGTATCGCGGATAAGATTAAAGCGAGAAATACAAGGGACGTCCAATGGGATTAAAACAGCCGGGGGAAACCCTTTGGAATTTCGCGGAACGCCCTCTCTCGCGCCAACGTGATCACGTGAACGCCGCGCAGTCTGGTTATGAAACGCTGTTATAAAGTTTCTTATCACGAAGGTGCCTTTGGTTTCGCCTGGTGTTTCGACGTGCGCGGAATTCTTCGTCGACGATTTTTTATTTAAATGACGGTGGCACGCGGATCAGCTTGACCGAGCGTGACGATTTTTCCAAAAAAAAAAAAAAAAGAAGAAGAAGAAGAAGAAAAAAAGAACAGGAGAACCACAACCGTACGTAGAATAAACAATTCATCCGAAAAAAATGTATTATTTTGTTCGCGCGCGCGACAAAAGGGATTTATTTATTCGTTTACGCCGTTTTATACGTTTTTCACGAGAATTTATCGCGGCCGTAAAATTTCAAACGAACGATTTAACAAGACCCGGCGAATTTGTTTAACACAAACGCCGGGACTTCTATTTTTATATACAATTAAACCTCCCCCAAGGCATTCGTTCTCCCCTCCTCACCCTTCTGTTTTTCGTCTCGCGATTTATTTTCGAAATGTACACAGGGTGTCCCATATACGCGTGAACGACACCCTGAACGAAATGGGAAATTTTTTTTCCTAATGTTTATGTTTCAATCTTACACCGTTGTTATCGTTCAACGAATAAAATGAATTTTATAATGTTTCAAAGAGATAATTCAATCAAGGACGTGCTTAATTTTCAGATTTTCAATTTGATTTAATTTTGTAATTTCCTCTGCCAGAGAAATGAAATTAAATGGCTCGAATTCTTGTAACACAACACAAATTTCTATAGTTCGATGAACTAAATGTTTCATTTCGTTTTGTAATGTTATAATGTAAAATAAACGTAAAATAAAATCAAATGTACCTTGTAATTTTTGTAATATAATACAGATTACTGTAAATTTCTGTAGTTTCCAATGTTCGGTATCAATTAAGAGTCCAGCGTAGCGAAAAAATTTTATTCCTTCCTTTCCCGTATAGGATTATCCCCGAGTTTAGAGCATGCGAGACACCCTGTACGTATCGATCCACTTTCCTAAATAAAACTACCGCTTTAGAGTTCGATTAACTCGTTCGCTGGTTTTCGATAGATACAAAGAGCCACGCTCGATCCTCAAATATTTCTGATTTCCCGTTTATTTGCCCACGTGAAACGAAAAGGGGCTTTATGAATCGAAAACGCCGGGGGTTTTAAACGGCTTGGAAAGAAAGTCTCGCGTGACACCGTTTTTGACGTTTAACGAGGTGAAATTAACCTTCATAATATCATTCAATCATAACTGATCCCGCTGATTGAATCGAATTAATTTTAGAGCTGGTATTCTATATTCTGCACGATTAAACTAAATAATTTCGATTATTGTACTTAGTTGAGACTACGTAGCAATATTTTTACGCAATATTGAAAGTAGAACAATCGTTACAATATTTATTTAGTGACGGAAAACGAATTTCCGCTTGGGCTACGTTTAAGCATGATTGTATTCATAAAAATTTGAAATTGCCAAAAATTTAAAATGATTGTTATTTTGATAAATTTCATTCGAGCAAGCTAGATTTGTTGAAAGCTAATCTTTCGATTAATTCTAGTTGTATGCATGTTGTGTGCATCGCAGCGAATTGTGTACATTTGAAAGAATTGCTTTTGTTATGTGTAAAATTGTTTCACTGAGCCCAGTTTTTCCACCAAAAACAAGACAGTCTAATAAAATTCCTATGGTAATGCTACAATCTCTCTATTTGTATAAATAAAATTCCCTTAGGTTCTTACGGAGCCTGCTAGTTCTACTTTCTTTTCTGCTCCGAGAGGGTAGCTAGAAAGTATGCAAGGGACTAGAATCGAGAAGGGTGCATTCGATAAAACTTTTGGACTTTCTTCATTTTACTTTCTTTAGTTTAGTTTATTGAGTACGTGAATAACTGGTATGTTTCGATGCTTTCATCTGAATTTGTTTGAATTTAATCTCATTCATCTGGACACTTCAATTAAAAATTAACTGTCAGTTAGTTAGATTAGAAGTGATTTCTAAATTTATACTACCGTGGATGAAAAATGGCGCAAACGCGCATAAAACATGCAAAAATATACGATATATGATATTTATTATAAAAATTAATAAATACATTAGGTAATCATATTTCTAAAATAAATTGTTCATCCTTCCATCAAACTTTTAATTGAACGAATGAAACGGTAATTAAAATGTAAAAAAAAAACTAAATAACAACCATGGATTTCCATGCATTAAAAACTTAAAGCTACATAAATTACATATAATATTTGTTATGTTTACAAAAATATAAAAATTCGCAATACAACCCGAGATATATATATATATATATATATATATATATATAATGAACCAACGAAAAATCTATGCGTGTCAAAATTGATTCCAATCTTTAATATAAAAAAATCCTTGCCAGTGACTGAAAGGTCACTCGACGAAGACTAAAACACTGTCCTTCAAACAATCGGATTGTAAATTCTAAACTCTAAACTGTACAATAAACCAAACTCCTCGGATTATAAATTCTAAACTCTAAACTATGTAATAAACAAACTCCAAAACTATATATATATAAACTATATATTAAACAAAACTATATTATAAACTATAAACTATATAATAAACCAAAAAACAATTTTGACTCTGTCAGATTACGAGTTGTAAAAATTAACCCAATCTTTGATATAAAAGAAGAAAAAGTTTAATTATCCTCGCTGGCTCGACGAACATTACGCCTAGGTAAAACTAAAACGGTGCTGTTTAAACGAACTGTTACAGATGCAGATGGTGGAGGGTAAACTGTGCTACGTGAAGAACCTGTTCGAGCTGAAACTGGAGGAGCTGCCGTGCCCAGAGCCCTCGAGGGAGGATCTAATGGCGTCCGAGCAACCTTCGAGTCGCCACGAGAACGCCCGCGTCGGATCCTCCGGTTCCATATGGTCCTCGTCCTCGCCCAACATTGTCCGCCTCGACCTGTCCGTCCTCCTATACTCTCTGCTCTTGTTGCTGTCGGTGCTGTTCACGTAGAAGCGGCTACGTACGCCGGACGGCCCAGCAAACAGATCGGAAGGACGGCCCGTGCACGAGGACGAGGACGATTCTCGCAATCCCGAAACATAAAAGCGTGCATAATCGAATCGCGCGAGGTGTGTATGTGCGTGTGTATCGTCGCGTGTGTTCTCGCCGGATCCGCGACTGTCTAACACATTCTCTCCAGCGATCCCTTCTTCGGCGAGGAATTTTTATTTTACCCGAGGAGCATTCGAAGAAGGTTCTTCCGTCTCGTTCTTCTCTCTCGTCGTTGTCGTCTCTTGGGAAAATATTGCCGAGAGTTTATGGACATTCGAGGAGAGTTTGGCGTTCTCTCGAAAGGGAGGAGCGCTATAGTGAGTTAGAAAGGTGGTTTGTTACGAGTTTTGGGTTTAGGAAGAGTATTGATTTCTAGGGACGATATAATCGGGCAATTTTTAATTTTTTTTTTCTTTTCTTCTTTTTCTTTTTTCTTTTCCCTTTGGAAGTTGCAAGCTTCGCAGGATTTTTCATAAATTGGATCCGGGGAGATTGATCTGGGATTTTATTTTTTGAAAGGATAATAGGAATGTTCTAAAATTTTCTGAACTTCAATTTCAAACGCGGTGAATGACGAGCATATGGTCTGTTCACTGAAATTCAGTTTTATAAATTTCAAATTGCAGGAGAATCCCCTCGAACGACGAAATAATCAATTTGAGATTTCCAATCTTGGAAATCGAAAAATAACTTGCCACTTTAAAATTCTAAATTCTGTGGCAATCAATCTGAAATTCGATTACTGAGAGAATTCTTTAAACCAGACTCGTAGCACGATAGTAATTTTAATTTTAATCAAAAATATTCCAAAGTGAAAAGATTCTAAAGATCAAAATTTCAAGTTTAATTATAAGAAATAGAATTCTAAATTCCCAAGCATACTCTCTTGGATCTAGTTTCACAAATTCGAAATTAAACAACTTCATATACATATAAATATATTGAATTATATTATATAAAATTATGTATAATTATATATAATTCAATAGAATTTATATACAATTACATTTAATTATACGATTCAAGTACATATACAATTACAAATAATTATATTCATATATAATTCAATATCCTTCCTCCAAAAACTAATAAAAAACAAACTAGTTACCCAAACATCTAACCTATAGTTTCAGTTTTCAACTGAAGCTAAAAATTACGAGAACATTTCACCCCATAAAATTTAACATCACCAAACGTACAAGCTTCGTGAGAACTCGATTTACGATTAAACTGGCAAATCGTCAGTTGGTTTCCAAGTCAACGAGAAATCCAAGGTGAGTGATAACAATTCCGAAACTTGTTCGAGACAACGACGAGCGAAAGATCGACTCTACCTTCTTCTACCGAATCAAAAAAAAAAAAAAAAAAAAAAAAAAAAAAAAAGAAAAAACCAAATTCAGATCGCAGATCGTTGAACGATCGATGAATCGTTCGCGAAGCGAAATTCCACCCGCGACCGGTGAGGACACTTTGTAAACGCGTCGTGTCGGACGCCAAAGAGACTCGAATCGGATTTATCGAGCGCGATCTCGCGAGATGACACGGAGTACACGCTTAGAGATACTTCGTTATCTTCGATGGGGTTAAAACACGTTCGATTCGCGTTTTTTCTACGCACGAACTCGTTTATCGCCGCGTACGTTTATATAGGCTGCTTGATCCAGCTGCAACTTTTCAGTGACCATTTTTGTATTATTGACCTTTTTCGACGTACATTTATCCTCCGTAACGGAGTTCCCCTTTTTCGATCGATTATTATCAAATCGTAACATTTCGTGAAACTCGTGTTTTTCATTAGCTCGCACGATTTATAAGGAATTACGATGGCGATCGGTCGGTGAATGGTCTTTGTGCGCTTTTCCACAAGTCTTTTTATATTTACATTTCTCCTGGTACTTTACACGTGTTAATAAGGTTTGTTACTAATGGAAGAAACTTTGGGAACAATTGAGAGATCCAAGGGAAAAGTGACGAATAAAATGAGGATGCTTGGATGCAATCTTATATTTCTGTAAACGTAATTGAGAAGTGGAAATGTAATCTGAATAGAAATTTTGTTTCATCTACTAAACATTGGAACAAATGGCCTACTTTGAATTATTTTATATACTTTTACATATTGTGTACATCTTGCAAGTTTCTCGATCACTCTTAACCATAAAAAGATTCTTCAATTAAGTAAATATTGATACAAGAGATTGAGATAAAATTCTATATGTTTCGAACTGTAAAAAGAAATTACTTTTTTTTTTTAATCAGTAATGAAAACAAATTTTTCTAATATTTTTATGAGAAATGCACGAGACTAGTTTTTACTGAAAGTATATAAACTTATGAATGTGATAATATTCATAAATTTCATTTTATTTATTTATCTATTATTGATATATAATATTAATAGTTTCTAACAGTTATATTTGTATCTATATATATATAATATTTATAAAACAAGATAAAACAAGGTTATCACAGAATATTAACATCTTGCTAAAGCATAACAATGTTGCATGTGCTTATGCAATTCGACTGTGAAAGAGTTAATTTAAAGAATCTAAGTAAAGTGAATTACATTCCGTGAATCTTTATTCATTATACTAAAATATTTTTTAACATGTAGCCATGAAGTGTCGAATATTCACAAATTAAAAATACGTCTCGATGTATAAGTTAGAATGTTACGCATCTTATCTTTGAAAAAGATTCATTCACATCACTTTTCCACTGAATCTTTCATTAACCGCGATTCATTATATTTATACCAAAAGTTTTAAAATCCTTTCTTTTTACGTAACTTTACCATAATAGAATTAGTATTTTTAAAAAAGAAACCTTCCTATAAGCAAATTACAGACTGAATTGTTAATTAAGTAGAAACCTAATCTCGACTGATTCCCATTGAATAATCAATCAACATCAATCGAACACAAATTTTTGGTGACTTTGTTCAATCGCAGAATACCATTTACTAATTAATTTGATTACATATCAAGAAAGAAATCAAAACTGCAACTTTCCATTTTAATATAATATTTTCGAGATTCCAATTCGACTGAAATCTACAAAAGAAATCATTTTATTTTCTACATGTCAAAATAAAAGCAGAAAAAAAAATAAAATAAAACATTGATATCATAGAAAATAAAATACTTTCGATTTTTTTAGAAAACGTTTTTTGAAAATAGATTCTCGAACAGAATTTTGTTATCAACGTTTTTTGATACAGACACTGCCGTTTAGAAGCGTTAGAACATTAATTTTGTTTTTAATATTCATAGTATTATTTATTAGAGACAATAAAATTTTCAGGTTGCACGTATATTTTACGAGACAATTATTAATACAGCGTGAATCGTAGCAGTGATGATGGCAAAAATATATCAGACTGAGTCGCTTGGTTAACTTCATTTCTTTAAATGGAATATAATATCACTTTTATCTGTACATTTCTTGTGAAAGAAAAATCATTAACCTACTTGTCATATTTCTTTTAATAGGATAAACGATTTTTTATGAAACGGCCATAGTGATTGACCTCATTTTTGGAATTTTTCAATATATCTGTTCGCTGCTGAAATTCTCCAATAATGATGACAAAATTTTCCTAACCTTAAAAGGAATAATAAATAATTCATTTCGTTTCATGCATTTTGCATGTCATTAAATCTACAACAGTTACATTATACTTAAGCCTTAAAGATTTCAAAACGCAACGTGCACGCTGTTTTATCAATTTCTCTACCTTTTATCTCGTTTTATCGAAGTTGATCGATTCAGTGAATGAGCAACGATTCAAAAACTTCTTCCAAGCGACAGTGTATCTCATTTCGACTCGCGGAAGGACCATTCCCGACCGAACCCGAAATTCATCGTCGTTTAACTCCACACACACATATGTGCACGTATACGCGCGCACCGCCGAGACGACACGTAAATATATATATATATATATATATATGTGTACACGCATTAAGATTGTTTTCCACGAGTTTCAGCAATTTCTGGCCAGCCGCGTCCTCGCGAGGCTCTCGGAAGTTCGAACGGGAACGGAAGTTGTCCGAGGCTTAGTCAATTCCCCGTGCAATCGCTCCGGTATTATCGTCGTGGATCAGTCTCTTTTCTCTCTTTCTCTCTTTCTCTCTTTCTGTCGCTATCTCCTTCCACACTTGCCTATCCATCTCGTACGTCGTTCTTTTTCTCTCTGGGAACGCACAGCGAGCCGACGGAAAGGAAAAATGGTTGGAACCATTTCGATATGTACAAACGACGCGTCGAATACCCTTGACGTCCCTCTGGATTGGTTTAGAGATAGTTCGATATTTTAGAGACACCAACGACGATGGCCAAGATAGGGCATCGGGCCTTTGATCGCAGGCGAGATCGCGGCGATTTTGTCTGGTGGGGAAATAGAAGAATCGAAGGGACGGGGAATGTCGTGAAATAGCTTCTCGATTGAAGTTAGGAAATTAACTTTCAATATTATTCCCGTCCGCGATGGCGTTTAATTAGTTTAATTTATTATGAAACGAGGTTTATACCTCGATTAAGTAGTGTAATAATAGTCAGTTAGGTTTGTAACGTTATGGCAGTCTACAAGGGACGATGATACTTGTCGAAGTGTAAAAAAGAATGAAAACAGAATGGACAATTGTCCTTGACATTTGTAAATTTTTAACGTTTTATTTTCATTTTAAAGATTCATTCGTGAACGAATTTGTATTGTGCATTTTTATAATCGTGTTTATAGCACGAAATTGAATGAAAAATCATGGAAACGTGGATAACTGGTTTATTTTTTTGCAAACCGTGGAACTTTTTCTGAAATTTTCCACAAAGTTTTCAGATGGGACGGGAAAGATATTTGTTTCAAATTTTGATCTGTGGAGAGACGCTGATACTAATCAAAATGTGCGGGATTGGTTGTAATATCGAGTTGCAGGCTGCAGGAGGAATGGTTGGAATTCGATCGTGATTGAAAATTGATTTATTTGTTGAAATATGTGGAATTGCTTTTTGGAAGTGGTGAAATGGGTTTTAAGAAGAATATTATTTAAATCTATGGAAATGTCAATCGAAATAAAAGATAGAATTTGGTTGATTTGATGTCAAAAGAATCGATCATGATCTATTCGCAAATTTATCTATTCACGATTAAAAATGATTGATTTCTGAAAAAAACGAAAGAATATTGAAGCAATAAAATGGCGATTGAGTAATTAAATACGTGAAAATTAATTGTTTGAAATTAATCTTAATTCAAATCTACAGGAAACGTAAAATATTTTGTTTCTCCTCGTAATTAATTTGAGAGTAAGACTGCTGAAATTGGTTTTAAATAAATCGACAAAGTATAAAAACGGAATGCAATAAATTCTTGTTGTGGGCGGTGAACAATAAAAAATATCATCTTGAAAAATATCATTTTCATTAAATTTTGTATAATTAAGAAAAAAAAAGAAAAATATTAATTTCTTTTTGCAATCAATCGAAAGATTTATACGGTTAGATGAACAATGCTTGGAATTAATGCGCGTTTATCAATTTAATGTATTATTCAAGTGTTAATGGAATTATGAATAGTTATGGAGATTTCAGTTGACCACCTGTTTCGGATTAACCAAAGCTGACCCGCGAAAATGAGATTTTGATATCGATTTATCACTTCCGCTTGAAACTAAACCTAACACAGACCCAACTTACACCAAGTTCGTTAACCTACGTTAGATCAAAATGAAACACGAATGAATGGTAAGTTTTGATTACTCTGAAATCGTTTTTTTTTTTCTTTCTTTTTGGAAATTAAAGCATATAAATTCGTTGTCGACGAAAATTAATTGAGCAAAATTAATGCGAGCAAATGAGGGACGTTTAATTGCTGTTTGCCTTGCTCATCGAAGAATAAACTTTCGCTGTTTCGTGGAGTTCGACCGATCGAACGAAACGGTAATTAAACAATTTTCTGTAAAATTAGATTTTCCTCTGTTTGAAACGTGTTATAATTAAAATTTAAATGAAGAATAATGAAATTCCACTGAAGAACTAACAAGGAAATTAATAGGAATAACAATTCTAATTAAAAAACTTGCCGGTGCCAATTACACTTGTTAAAAAATGTTTCGAGAAAAACCCAATCTAATTTCTCATTTTCATCTCATTGATATTTTCATTGCCATACTTCTGTTAACAATAATCTGTTAACGACAAAGAACCAATGAATAATAATGAAATTAACTTAAGTTCTAATCGAAGAGAATCGTCTCAATCCGACAATATTCATTAAGAAATTGCTAATTTATTTTATTTGAAAAAGACTCGAAAAAGACTCAATTCATTTCCATCGTACAACGATATTTATTACAGAAGTTATTGATCTATTTTATTTGAAAACATTCAAATAAAAAAACATTCAATTCAATTTCCATTTTTCCACTTCCAAAAGATCAAAGTGTCAAATGTCATCAACGTCCAACGATATTTGTTACAAAAATCACTAATCTATTTTATATTATTTTCAAAAAAAAAATCCAATCCAGTTTCTATTTTTCATAAAGGATCAGAGTATCAAATGTCATCGAACGATATTCACTAGAGAAATTACTATCTATGAAATCTATTTCATTTGGGGAAAAAAGCTCCAATTTGATTTCTATTTCTTCCACTTTCAAAAGATCAGTATTGAATGTCATCGTAAATCAGCAAATGCCAACGATATTTGTTAAAAAAATTACTTGCCTATTTTATTTGAAAAGAATTCAATTCAATTTCTATTCATTACTAAAGAAATTATTAATTTATTTCATTATGGAAAAGAAGCCCCGATTTCTGTTTCTTCCACTTCCAAAGGATCGGAGTATCAAAGTCCAACAATATTCATTACAGAAATTACGAATCTATTTTATTTGGGGGGGGGGGGGGAGAAAAGCTCCAATCTGATTTCTACTTTTTTCCACTTGCAAAAGATCAGTATCAGATGCTCGACAATCGCAAAAATCCGTCGTTCTTTCTTCAAACTTGAATCCGCCAGCCTCACGAAGACCCCGAAGAAGAAAGGGAAACTAGCGTCATCGCGAGAAAACGAATCGAATCGCGTCCTCGAAGTGAGAATCATTTTTCGAGAGCTTGGCGCGGTATTCGCGACGACCAATGAATAAATTAACAGGATCCCGGGTCGTCAAAGAGCAGGAGGAGAGATGATCCCAGCCGATCTCTCGTCTCTGTCGCGCCACCTTCGCGCCGAGCCCAGCTTAATTGCGTCGCTAATTGAACGTCAGACAATCGAGAGGAAGAAGGAACGAGCGAGTGAGTTGATACGCGGCGAACCACCCCATCTGTCTGTGTTTTCTTCTTTTAGAGCCGCGGACGAGAGAGCAAACGAGACGATTAAAAGAGCAAAAGCGCGCGACCGTCGGAAAAGAAACGACTACAGACGGTTATTTCTTATTGCACGAGAGAGAAGCTGTGCTCTACAACCAGCGCGTTTCGCTTCTCGATTGATCCCACAGTGCCATACCCTTACAATTAGCACGTTAACTTATTATTCGTAGAGAAATTAGGGTTTTATCGTGATTCGATAAGCGGAGATAGTTCGGCTAGGATCTTTCATCAGGATGTTTCTGCGTTTCTGGAGCAAGAGAACGCTTCTAAAATACTTTCCGGGAAGTTTTAAATTTTGATGAAATCGGAAATTGTGGAGTTTGAATGATTCATTTCGTTAAATGTGGAAAATTGATGCCACGCTACGTTTTGACGTGAAATTTGGGCAACTGATAAAACTGAGAAGGAAGGAAGAGAAATTGCGGTATACGAATATTTAATAATTTTAAATTTTAAATTGCAGACGAAAATCAGAAACAGGACTTTGATCGGGATTGAATTTGGCAAATTGAAACGGTGAATTTAAAATCGACACGTAAAATATTTCGTAATTACAGTTTCGGGAGTAGCTTCAAAAAATTCACGAGACTCTTATTGTCGTCGGTTTTTGGACGAAATTTTTGGAAAGTCGTAAATTGTGCACAGAAAATAGAATAGGAACTGTAGGAAGAGACGAACGTTGTGAATCGTTTATTTCAGCGGTTTTCCGAACATAAATTAGCATTGGCGCGAATGATTTATCAATTTGAACTTTGTCGGTAAAATATCAGCGTGAAATCCCACGTGAACAAAGTTGCGTAAGTAAACAGTCATGATATCGAAAATTCCAGTCACACGCGTTGCGCTTTGTCAATGGATTAATCGGCTTTGTGTAACAAGAGCCAGTTCACACAATCGACATTGTTTACCGAGTCCGGTGTTCGTTGAATTGATCGCCTTTCCCGCTTTGTTTCAAAAAGAAAACCTAAACGAAAAATTCTATACCGAGGCGTATAGTGGCAGACACTCGCGGACAAAACTATCAAAAGCCTGCGTATTTGCGAGAAATCGCTACGCTCTTAAATCGTAAAGTGCAAGTTATCGAGGACTCTTTGAATTTAAAATTATTAAATCTAATTTTTAAATGCCAATTATACAAACAGCTTGAAACGACATTTAAATACAGTTTAAGCCAGTTTATGGCTCCTGTTTGTAAAATAAATTTCATCGCAAATCTCAAGATATAATCTTCCAAATATAAATTAAGATTTCTATGTTTCAATGTCATTCTGTTGGAGCAACATTTAAATCCTACAATATTCAGGATCTCGTCGCGGATGAGCAACAAATTTTTTTCTCATTTTATTCTATTAAAAAGAAAAGCGAAAATTAAGAGGCGAAGTTAAAAAAAAAGAGAAAGGTCCCGCAAGTTCTCCAAAAACGCAGAAAAATCGCGTGATGCGATTATAATAAGCGCGTACGTCTAAGTTCACTTTCTAATATATAAGTTTTACTAGATTGAAGCATTTTCTCCGCGAAAAAGTCGAAAGCTCGAGAAATGACACGCACGATGAAACAAAATTCAAGGCTTCGCGTCATGCTTGTACTCCTTAATTCCTTTCCTCTCTTTTCTTTCTTTCTTTTTTTTTTTTTTTTTTTTACCCCGCGCCGCTTTTATCGAAATTTTAAGCGAGATGATCGAAGACAAAATGGCGTCCAGGATCGAACTCGGCAAGCTTTCGCTGAAAAGTGGCGAACGAACGAATTGATAACGTGGAGTATCGCTTGCCCCCGCGCGATCTAGAGAAAAAAGAAGAAACCAAAAAAAAAAAAAAAAAAAAAAAAGAGGAGAGAAAAAAAAAGAAACGGGAAAGAAAGTAGGAAAATGTGAGAATTATCGATGATGTTGAGATTGTTTGTCATAGTATATGCGTTATCATATATATAGTATCGCGATATATAGTATATGAATGGTCGGACTGCAAAATGACCTTGGCCGCAGACGACGATGGAGGTTAATGAGTTGATGGAAGAAACTATGAAAATCCCGCATTGGAAACAACCCTTAACCCACTGAGGATCAACGTTGCGTTTACGTCGTTCCCTCCAATTCTTTTTATTTTTCAATCGATTTACATTTGTATGCGAGATTGCACTGTATTTTAAGTTTAGAAATTAACGTTACGAAATTTTTTACACAAAGAAGCACGAAGCTACTTTATTTTAAATCGCGAACATGTTTTTCGTCTTTGCGAAAAAATTTTATCATTTTAACCGTTCAGAGACGATGTCTTTCCCGATAAAGTTATTATCAAGAATCCTACTTAATTATTATGATTGATACAATTTAAATGAGATATCGTCTTTGAAGAGTTGATCTATACCTTCTGTAGTATTTAAAAATTAAATAAATTTTTTATACTTTATAAATTTTAATATAAAAATATTTAAAAATTATGCTAAATGCCATTAAACGGCCAGATTTTAAATTGGAATAAGGAATTCGCCCTTTGATCCTCCGAATGGGTTAATCGAGCAACGTCTATAAAAACGGAACGGAAATTTCGAAAGAATAACCATTTTTTCTGTTCTTCTTCTGCCTCGCGGCATTGCAAGAGAAAAGATGTAGGGGTGAAAATAGAGCGAAGGACGAGATGAGAAGATATTCTTTTTTTATTTCCTCCTTTTCTCTTTCCCTCGTTTTGCTCTTCCGTTCTTTTTTTTTTCTGAAGAGATGCCAGAAAATAATTTAAGACAAATGATTTAGATGAAAGGGTTTCTGTTTGGAGGTTTGGGGTGGTTGGGATCCTTTTGCTCAGGGACGATCTTGAGATTGGGACGCGGAGTGAAGCTAGCTCGGTAACGAAAAGATTGGAGGATTTGGCCGACTAAGATTGAATGAAAAATACCTTTCTTTTCTCGAGGATCTCACCGTGAAAGGGATCCGGTGGAATTGAAGGCGATCGTGAGAACAACGCGTACCAGAGTCGCGCGAATCAAAGTCTGACAGGAAGCGAATCTTAATCACTAAGCGCGAGAAAATAATAAAAAGAAATTGGATCATAGACTTTAATTGTATGACTATAAATCAAAGCTATCGTTGAGCTATTAGTTAGAGTTTTCTTTGACAAATCCTTTGCATCTATTCGAAGGCAGCCAAAATTATGAAACATTGATTATGTTCAGATTGGTCAACATTTCTGAACAATTTTTGCCGATGTAAATTTGTCTTTTTTCATTCATTTTCGAAACATTGTCATCAAATCTTTAAATATTCATTTTCATTTTATTCAGGTCATTCGATTTAAACAATGTTTGAGCATAAATATATACGTGAACACGTTTGAACATATTTGAATATACTTCAATACGAACATTGAAAATATTTTTTCATATATTAAATAATACTTTAACATTCCATTTTTTGAGGAACAACTAGAGATTATCTACTTTGTCTGTGTAAAGCAGCAATTTGCTTGCTAACACTAATTTCCTAAATTAAATTGGCTTTATATACATCAGAATCTCCATTTTAAATATAAATGTTCGTTTGAAAAATTTGAATTCGTTAAATCAAATAACTTGGTGCAATATGTTATATTTCACCAATTCTGAGGCTAAATTTAAAAGGTAAAACTTAACCAATCTGAACGAGGCTGGAATAAGTAGAAGCTTCGCAAAATTTTCGAAAAGAGACTGATTATTCCATACGTGTTTATATTTTCGAGCTATTTCAAGATCTCAAGATCAACCGTAAAATCGAAGGACGAGTCTTTCGTATCAGCCGCATCTCGCCCTCGCTTCACCTTCGCCCAACTCTTTCTCATCATCATTGTTCTTCGTCGACTTCGTCGTATATCGTCATCCAAGCGTCCTGCACGATGGCATTTTGCGGCACGACGTCTGTTGTCAATGAAAACTCACGCACGCATACGAAGGGAGACAAAAGAGACGAAAGAAGAAGAAGCATAGAACAAAAAGGAAACGTAGATAAAAAAAAGGAAAAAAGAAAAAGAGACAAAAAAGGGGAGGGGTGTTAAAATTGTGTACCAAACGGGGTTGTCGCGTGCGCCACGTTATTTCCAAGAAGAAGATGATAGCTAATAAGAGACCGTGGATATTTATGCGAGTTCGTTATTTTGCATTAATACTTAATACTTTGCAGTAATAATTAATCGAGGGATTTACAACTCAAATTGACATCGGTTTGTTTCATCTGATCGATATTATTATTATGATGTAATTTGTGGTATTTGATTTGGATTTTGAATTTCATTTTTAAAGTAATTTACACGGGACGTTTGATTCGGGACGTTTGATTGAGATTAATGAAAAATGAAAAATTCAAAATTCAATGATTGAAAATTGTTACGGTCTCTAATATCCAACGACACTTAAGAGTTAACACTCGTATTATTTAGTAACTTACTTTGGATATTTTGCACGGTTTTTTCTTTTTACTATTTCACGAACTTCGTGCGTTCTTGAACTTTTGTGCACGAACGCGTAAAAATCCGCGGTCCGCCAGGAAAACATAACGAAAATATCCCACGAACGCACCGATGGCCGATTTCCCGTTTCGTGTTTCCACGTGTGCGTGGAGCGTTCTCGCTCGGAAGTCGAGGATATAGAAAGATGTTCTAGAAAACGTTTCGAGTTTTTTCAATGATTCTCGACGAGCATAGAATATAGAACGAGAGGGAGGGGAAAAAAAAATCGATATCTTCTATAAGGCTAGGCTTAAGTACGATTCTGACTAAAAAGAAAAATAAAAAAGAAGTCTGTCTATCTGTCTCTTTTTCTCTCTCTTTCTCTCTCTTTCTCTCTCAATCTCAATCTGTCTGTTTCCCTCTCACAATTTAAGACACAGGTACATACACACACACATATATACACACACACACACCCATATGTTACACTCATAACACACGAATTCTCTGGAAATAAAAAAAAAAAAAAAATATTATGCTCGTAGGTAAACCAAAGATAAGGAAAGTTCGGTGTTAGTCGTTAGGAAAGCTCATTAACACAACCGGATATTCATGCGTCCGCCTTTGATCGATCACGTCTTTTGAAAGCAGGATTTATCGTCTTAAAACTCGAGTCATTACCGTTGGAGCCACAGAGCGGATCGCTCTGAAATCGCTCCAAAATGAGAGAGAAAAGAAAACACACACACACAAAAAAAAAAAAGAATATGAATAAGACATAAGAGCGAAGAATATTAGTATAAGCACGTTCGATTCTTGTACTGTATTTAAATGAGAGGAGAGGGCCATTTTGAGCGACAACGATGGCCCCTCTCGTTTTCTAGCCGTAAGATCGTGCGATTTTCGTCTCGTTTCGTTTCGTACTATTGCAATGGAAAAAGAAAAAAAGAAGAAGGAATTATTCGACGAGGAGACTTTACGATTCGTGAGATCGAGATCGTGCGAATTTCGTCACGATTCGTGCTAATCAGCGTAAAAGTTAACTCGGTGCCTTTGCGTCAAACTTTCAAGTACAAATCGTCGCGTTTATAGAACACGATGTAGATTATTAAAAAGATCAATATCTGCACGTATTCTTTTTTCGTCTTCAACTCAAGATTTCTCGATGGTAAAATTTAAACGTAGAATATCTCGACACAAGAATCTGTAATTATCGAATGAACGCAAGAAACAAAAATTTATCTAAAAATGGCACCGAATTAATCTCGATATCATTGGAAAAAAGAAAAAAAGAGAAAAAAGAATAAAATACCGTGAAGAAATTTCACGATCCGTGAGCGAAATTCGCGCGAGTTTCGTGTTATGTAAAAAAAAAAAAAGGAAAAAGAAGGAAAAACAAGAAAAAAGAAAAAAAACTGTTTGACGAAACATAGCAAAATTTTGCGACTTCCGTACGACTTTTTTCTTTTCTTTTCTTTTCTTTTTTTCGTTGCGCGTAAGTAATCACTGCGCGATGCTCGTTGTTTCTATTTGAAGAGATAAAACGAAAGGGGAGGTGAATATAGACGCCGAATTCTCTCGTGCCGTACGTGTGTATGTAATACGGTACGCGTAAGTTATCGTCGACAATTTTGTGGCCGTGACGTGTATGTACTATTATATATATATACACCTATCCAAAGGAGAGAGCAAGATACGCACGTACGTATGGGTTCTTTCTTACACCGAGTGATTTCTAATTTTTAAGCTAACACACCGGGCGTGAGTGCGCTACGAATATAAGTTCTAAGGTTTTGAATATTGTACTACTTATGGATTCACTGTCAAGCCGTAACATGTATTATATGTTCTTTTGTAAGATCTAAACGATAAATAAATAAATCGTCGAGAAAGTGAAACGTCGCGAACGTTTGATCCTTCTCTTTTTCCCTTAGCAGGATATCAATTTTTTTTTAGAACGGACCATTTTTGCTCTTCTTTGAGTTATTATTCTTGAATGAACTATTCGCTAAGAAAGTTATATTATTTACTTTTGTATTAGTTTTACTTTCTGTTTCGTTATTTGCACGTTTTTCGTTAGAACATTATGGACGAAAAGGAGACATGATTTTTATTTTCATTTTTGCAACGTGATACAAATTATAAAAGTCACTGTCAAGATTCCACTTGAAAGTTAATTTTTTCACTTAAATCTATATACATTCTAACTTGTTATGTAATACTTAATATCCATATATTTTTAAAATGATAGTTTAAAAATATAAAAAGGAAACTACACTATTATTATTATACTGACTATACATATCAAAGAATATATAACTTCTGTCTAAAAATAAAATTCCATATCATTTCGATATTTACAAACAATCCCAAAATTCCTAATTTTTAATCAACACACTGCCAATATTCGTGCATTTACGAAAAGATTCATATTGTACAAAACGAGCAGAGGCATAGAAAATGTCCGAAATAAAATATTCGTTATACGGAGTACTTAAAGTTTCTGTTTAGCTTTGATTAATCGTTCGATTCTCTTTTTGTAAACAAATATTTAATTCGCGCAAACGTGATTCGATAATAATAAATTCTCCATTTTCCAGCCGACGGTTGGCGTCACAGTTTTTCCAATAATCGACTTCCTGCGACTCGAGCGAAGCCTTATCCTTATTTTAGAGCTGCTTCGTCGCGATGCATAATCGTCTCGGTATACACGGTCGTATATACATATACGATCCCCCATCGATTCCTGTTACAACGCAAATCGATCGTGTGTCATCCGTCGACATTGAACGACTGTTTGCTCCGAGTTTTAGCTTACTCGTCTTCGAGAGAACAGCTCGACGACGATATCGCGCGACACCATCGATCTTCGCGAAAGTTTCTTCAGAAAAAGTTCACCGTGATTTACTCGAAATTTTTACTACTTGTTCTCCCCACCCATAAATCTGTTCTAGTGTGCCTTCTTGTCATTTTCACTCTTTTCCTTTTTTTTTTTTTCCTTTAACTCTAATTTATGAAATTCGACGATTCAATGATAAGTCAAACTGTCTGTTTCTTTTTTTTTTTTTTATAAAATATTAAACGAAAGTTTAGAAAATTTTTAAGACGTTGATTATAATGCTGCGCTATGTAGATTTATCATTCATTTTCAAAAGGTTAAAAAGATAATTCTTTTGTTCAATTATTTCACATCGAATAATTCTTCGTAATCGCGAAAATTCGAAACTCAACAGAAACGGGCATATTTTTCTTACGTGACGTTCTATTTTAATCCGCGGGGTCTACGAGCACTCTTCTAAGTTCTAACTTGTGAAATTTAGTAATTCTAACCTGCGAACTCTCCAACAATTCCTAATGTTAGCAAAACTTACTCTTATTCTTAATTTAACCTAATTTAATTCCTAATATTTCACAATTTTAACTCTCTCTACTTTCTAAAAATTCTACGTCTTTTTATTTTCGATTTCTAATGTTCATCAATTCTAATTCTCCTCGATCCTCTCTCTTAATTCTCAAAATTAACCAATCCCAATTTGTGAAACTCAGCAATTCCAGTTCTTAACCTAAGAATTATTTCAAAAAAAAATCTATCAATCCTACGTCTTTCTATTTTTAATTTCCAACGTTTATCAATTCCAATCTCTCTTAATCCTCTCTCTTAGTTCAGAAAATCTACCAATCTCAATTTTCTCAAGTAATCCCAATTTCTATCCTAAGAATTATTTCAAAATGTCTATCAATCCTACGTCTTTCTGTTTTTAATTTCCAACGTTTATCAATTCTAATTTTTCTTAATCCTCTCTCTTAGTTCAGAAAATCAAGCAATCTGAATTTGTGAAACTCAGCGAACTCAACTCCAATTCTTATCCTAAGAATTATCCCAGCCCGTGAAGTTGCGTGGTGGATCGATTTGCAAGTGGTGAAGGAACGAACGATCGGTTGTGAGAGCTGAATTTAGAGCGTGTCTACCGAGAAGTAGCCGATATGACGGCATAAATTACCACGGAGTGGCTCACTTCCATCCAAGGCTTTCCTACAGAGACACACGGTAAGCACGCCTGGGAAAATGTGTTCCCGTAAGTAGCTCATAAATATAATAAATATCACCGTGTTCGATTACCGGGCGAACGCTGTCGCGAATTTATGGATCGGCATCCATCAACCCTCCGCTGAATTGCCTGTTTTCCGCTTCATAGAGGGAGAGAGAACGAATTGAGAGAGAGAGAGAGAGAGAGAGAGAGAGAGAGAGAGAGAAATTCCATCGTCTACATCTTTACGGTTACAATCCACGAAGCAGTTCTATAGGTGTTAAAACTCGCCCTCCGCGAAAGCTAGAAAATTTTCTATAATCGGCCAGACGTTTCTCACGCGAGATTAATATTACACCGATATCGGCGACTCCAGAGAAATTCTGTTTCATCGGACGTTTCACTCAAATGAACCAACGAGAATTCTGGAAAATTGGACGTTGAAATCTCTCAACGGGGAGGAATAATTGAAAATTATATCGACGCTTGTAATTCTGTAATAACCTAATTTTCAGAATTTTCGTTAGAATTTTCCTGACATTTTCTGTTCTGCTAAATGTCTCGTTATTTCGTTATTATTTCGTTGACCACATATTTGTTGACCACCTTATGGCTCTTATTATTTTAATTAATTTTAATTTGGACTCGAATATAGATTTAGAATCAAAATCAGACAAAATTTAAAGATTAATATAAAAATAAAACAGTATTTTATAGACTCAGATGTCAGAGGTGAAACAAACTGGTACCTCTTACTGCGAAATTTTACATATATTAAATTATTTACTTCGCAATTAAGTCTCGCGAAATTCCCCCAATTGAACACGTATCTCTGATAATATAAAACTGTTGCTTTGCGTGCTGCATTATTCCGGTTTGTCTAACATGAAATCCGGCTAAATCGCAAATGCATAACATACGAGAGGAGATCTTTAACCCCATTACTCGCGGACCAGACTATGCACACGCAGCGAGCGCTTCGGAGATTAAGTGAAACCAGACTCGCGAAAGCATCAACACGCAGAACGTCGGCTGTAAATTATAGTGAGTTACACAGGAGAGGGCTAAAGCCGCGGTAATTGGTCCGCATTTACAGATTCGATTTAATTTATCCCGGGCCTGCGTATCGATCTCCTCTGCTCAATTAACGATACGACTATTATACCTGGTATAACTAACCGTATGTCGAGATCGCAATCACCCCGACTGAATAATAGAAAACGTTCCCCATGCTCAGACAATTCTGTCTCGTAAATGTATCGTCGCTAAAAAAAATAATAAAATTTTGTTTATTATTTTTTACTTTTTGTAATAGCTAAGTCGATACTTGTAACTTACTAACTTCGAGAATGGTTGGTATTTAATTAATTTAATTAAAATTGGGTTTAATTAAAGAATTTGCAAACTTGTTGTTTTTTCTGTCGCGTGTTCGTAAAAAACTTTCCTGAAAATTTCGTAGAGCTTGAGAAAATTTCATGAAATTTGGTTCAGTAAGTGTTTAATTGCAAATGAATTGTTTATCTATTTTTCTTATACCAGCAAACTTTTGCATCGTAGAATATCGTAAAATTTCATAGAATTTCTTTATTAATAAAAAGAGTCAATAAATAGCGAAATTTCAACAATCAGACTGCGGAAGGAAATAAAACTTTGAATAAAGATTCGTTAGATTCTTAGATTCCTTGTGAATTTATAAATAAATATATAAATAATATTTAAATTAATTATTAATAACATATAAATATGTTATAAATAAACATAAAAATATTATAATAAATTTGAATAAAGATTCGTTAGAATCTTAGATTCCTTAGATTCTTTATCTGTTAGAAATTACAACAATTGTTCTGTACGTTTTTATATCTTTAAATTGCAATTGACGTATGAAAATTCTCAGTCTACAATAATGAATAATTGAAAAGAAAATTTGATTATCTTGTTTATTATATTCTTATCCCAATTTCTTTTGTATTAAATTAACATTTGTGCTCTAACAAAAGAACTAGAATACGAACGTAATATAAAGTAAAAATAAAAAAATGAAAAATGAAAATTTAATAATATAAAGTAAAAATAAAAAACTGAAAAATAAAAATTTAATAATATAAAGTAAAAATAAAAAATGAGAAATGAAAATTTAATAATATAAAGTAAAAATAAAAAATGAAAAATAAAAATTCAATAATATAAAGTAAAAATAAAAAATAAAAATTTAATAATACGAAATAGCTAATATCCTATCCTCACTTTTTAATCACCTATCCTTATCATTATATTACGAAATTTACAATTTCAAGAAATCTCCAATCAATCAAGATGAGAAAACAAGATTTTTAACACTGTGCTGTGAAAAAATAAAACAAATGTGTGAAAAAATAAAACATTTAAACGTTAAACGTTAAATCCAATGAATCCCCTAGTTCAAACAAGATGTCTGCACAGTTGGCGATGAATATGTAAAGAAGCATCGTCACACGAGCATCCTGCAGCAGTGTTCCTTCACCTCGAGAATCCCTTCGTTTCGCAGCGAGGAAACCTTTCCACTCTCGCAATCATTCTTAGAAGGATTTCTCGCAACACGCGAGATACAGCTCCATTCTTTTCCTCCGCTTGTTAAAAGCGTCTAAAAGGGGCCCTTTTATAATTCACCTATTCCCAATGGCGCTGCATTTAGAAAAGCATTCTACGTCGCTAGGAATTTCATTAATTTCCTTCCCCTCTCTCTTCTCTTTTCTCTTCTTCTTTTTCCCTCTGCAAGCAAACGTTCCTTCACGTTGGGAGGATCGAGGAGCTTCCATTTCGGTTCTCTTGAGAGCGAAACACGACTTTGAGAAACAAATTTAGGAACGAGTTTCTTCAGAAACAAACCGATCAAGGCGAACAGGGAAAGGATAATTATTTGTCATGCTTCTTTAAAGAGTTGAACAACCTTCAAGTCTTCAAAGAAGCTGAACTTTTGTTGCAATTAATTTAAGAAATATTTGACAACTACCGACAGAGGGAAGGAACTGCGAAAGATTTATATTTGGTCGTGCTCCCTTTAAACAATTTTCTTGAACATAACTCTCATCTCGCAAATTCATTTCTATCTTCAATTTCTTCAACAGAAATATCCGATTAAATATTTGGCCCTGTGTTTGTGCAATTGTGTTTTAACAAACTAATATATCCTAAATTATACTTATATTATTTATTTCTGATCCTTGCCTTTCAGCTTCGGATGAGACTTCCGGTGTTTTGTACACAGTTACAATGTTGTCATTAGATTACAATTCCCTCTTTTTCCCAAAAGTACTGGAACTAATTTTAAGTGATTGAAAATAACTAAACTAGGCTGACTACCTCTAACTGTACATTACATTGCTTTATCCTATAATTATAAACGTAACAAGACAAAAACAGAAACAAAACGAGCTAAATAATGCACTTGATGATAAGCACAAATTAACGAAAAATCTTTGGTAGTAATTAAATTATACTTATAAATATATTTATAAATAAAATTGCATCGTATTTCATTTAAAAGAATTACTGTAGTATTTGAAATAAAACTGCATATAGTATTACATTTAAAGTACGAAGGTTAATAACAATCCATTTGAAAGAATTTGAAACAATTTATCTATTAAAAAGAATGTAAAAAAAAAAAAATCTCCACAGTTTTCAGACTCCAAAAATTATTTGCACCGCGCAATATCAGAAATATAATAATACATTTCCTTTATTATTTCTTTCTTATTTATTACCATTTTCAATATTTATCCTCACGTTCATTAATATATATTAATTATCTGTGCGGGATGAAATCGAAGAAGAGGAACACAGATTACAGGAGAAAATATCTCGCGCGGACGAAACAGAACGATAAACCTGGAGCAACAAAGGTGTTCACCTTTTTTCATTTTCGTGGCTCGTTGACAAACGTCGAAAACACACTCTTGTCGAATCTCTGCATTTGAGGCCGCGGTTCAAATATAATTAGCAGCGGACCGTTGGCGGATGAAAGACCGTTCGATGGCCACCGCTCGATTGCCCCGATTCAATCTCGCTTCCGGTAAACCGGTGGCGCGACTGCGGGGACCAGTCAAGAGAATTTAAAATAAAAAAATGAAAAGCCTCTGCTGAAATTCGCGAAATAGAGGCTCCAAAGGGAAGAGAAAAAAAAAAACGAGATCGCCGAAAGAAAATATCATTTGACAATTTTTGATACGAAGTAATTTTGGAGCGTAAAGTACTCGAAGAAGAAGAAGAAGATCGTGTACACTTGTTGTATAGTGTTTTAAAATTTATCCAAGTTTTCTTAATCGAAAGAGAATTCATTTACCGAGAGACGCGAAGTCGTTCTTGTAATTAAAATAATTTGAATTAGAATTTTTGTGCATTTGCGAGGAATTTGAGGATTCAAAAATGCGTGACGTAAAAGATATGTATGAAAAATATCGAAGACATAGTAGTCGGTATAATATACAATTTCTGTTTAGGTTCTATATCTTCAATAGTCACAGGAAAATCCTTACAATGTTAGAATTTTGGAAAATACTTATTTTACAAATATAATACAGTATATTACGAGAAGAAACCTTGGAATAGTTAAAAATTTGAGACTGCAATTTAAATTGATTTTGTGGACTCGTGAGATTTATGTCTTGAATAAGTATTAAAATAATATATTATATAACAAGTATGTATTTAGTATGCTTTGTAATGTACATATTATAGCATCTTTCTTCCTCTTATATTTTACTGAAAATTTAAAGAAAAAACCGATACTAACGACTATATCTCAATTTAAGTAAACAGCTATAAGAAAAAAAAATTTAAGTAGGGCAACGGCACATTAGCTCTTTCTTGAGAATTCAAACACAACTGTGAAATCAAAGAACAAGCATTTACCGAAATCATATGTTACTTCACGTAATCTTACGTAAGGCAAGCAGAATAAACATAATAAACAAAATTGCATGAATTTGCATGCGAAATGAATTTCCTGATATTAGAATGATAAAACAAACGAATATAACGTGCATACAAAATTACAGATGAAAAAACGAAAGATTCTAACGAGGATTCTCGTCCGTTTCGAATTTTCTAGCATCTTCTCTTCAAAGAGACGAACATTCTTTTTTTTTTATGCGAATAAACACTCTGACACTTCTCAAAAACGTACATACACGAGAATATATTTGAAATTTCGATATCACTGTTATGAAACACGACTTTACTATTAGAAACGATGGATTCGAGTGTCATTCCATTTTTCCAAATTCACTACCAAGTAATGACGATAAATTAGTGAAAAGAGTCGTCAGGAATTGATGTGGAAAATTAAGTCTCCAGTCCTGATCCCAAATACGATACCTCTCAACACTAGAGAATTGAATTCAACCACTTGCGCTGGCAACTGATTGCGGACCATAACGAGTGACCAAACCGTATACAATAATTCGTCGCTTTCCCTTTCCGTCGGTACGATATATCACTGGATAGAAGTTATTGAGAATTAATAAGTTTACTATTTATTTTGCCTGTTTCGCTTTACTTAAATGTACTTAGAATTGAGAAAATATTGCAATATTGGGATAAAAAATTCTCGACGTGCGTGGCAAGAGGTTAAACAATGAAACGCCAAAGTTGTTTCCTATCCGTCGAAATGGGAATGAAGCTGCGACAGAAAAGTTCGAGAATCGCAACGATCATCAGTTTTGGATTTTTACTTCGACTTCCTGACAACCCTCCTTCCTTTCAACCAAGAGATATAAACGAGTCGCTCCTTCTTTCACAGAAGCATCTTTTCGTCCTAAACCTGCGTCTCATCCGACATCGCGCGTGTTATTTCCAGCGTCTCGCCTCGTTGACCTTCCCTCCCGGTCGTTACGTTCGTCGTAACAGAGCGAACTCCACTCGTCTTGGCGCATCGTTAGCGTCCAGAGGACTGGACACAATAAATCTTCATTCTCAGCCGGCCTACTTTCAATTAGCCTGGCTAATTGTCGACGACGATACGCTCGGGCTCAGAATGGTTTCGCGTTTCAGCCTAAAGAAATTCGCGCGTCGTCGTCGTGGGATCCTCGCCACGCTATTTCTAGTCCGCAGCCGGCGCACAATTATGTAAAAGGACCAATTGTTGCTAATTCACGGAGTTTATATAAACCTGGCAAACTGGACATTCTTGCTGGTTGGCAAGTAGTGCTTCGAGGCATTTGTGCGCGGTGGTCGTGTCTTTCGAGTATCCCCCGGACTGGAAATTTCTTCAGGTTCATCTCTCGAGATTCAATAGGCTTCGACCGTTCGCGCAAAGGTTGCGGAAAAAATTTAACGCGTAGGGAAATGTGGAGAGTGACGGAGGAGAGGATAGGAATACGAGATAGAGCAGAAATTGTAAGAGACGCCAAGACTTTGATTTGTAGGGAGTATGTTTGCACGGAGTAGTGACATCTTTCATCTATTAACTGTGTACGACGAATTTTTGCGCCTCACTGCTATTTTTTTTTTTTTTTTATTTTTATTTTATTTCATTTCATTTCATTTTATTTTATTTTTATTTCGGAATATTCTGAAATGTATAAAATTCAGGAAATTTTCATTTAACTCTTCGTTGAAGAAACGATCGTTTTTTTTTTTTTTTTTTTTTTTTTTGTCTTATTACGCTCGTTATGCGAGAAGAGTAATTACCGTTTGCTATCTACGTGCTATCTACGTATATTTGCTAAAATTTTAGTGAAAATTGAAGAGTATCCGTGAATTTAGAATATTCTGAATCAAGAACGGAATATATATATATATGTGTATAAAAAAAGAGAGCAAAATTCGCTTGAAAAAATCGCGCGCAATAAATTGCTAATACTGCAGTAAAATTGTACTGCATGAAATTGTAATTTCCCGAAATAGAATATTGAAAATATTTGTTCAATTTGAAAATTTTATGTGCGTAGACTTCTACGGCTTGTAAAACCAAAAAAAATTGCAAACGTTCAATAAATATTTGACTTGCACGTCGTTCAAACTTTTTAACTTATTTAACGTTTTTGACTTGACCAAAACATCTTCATTTATATATATATATATACTTACTTTTTTTTTTATTCTTTCAATTATATGCTCTACGTGCCTCAGAAATAATACTGTCTCGTATTTCTATCCGTACTACTTCTGATAATTCTCTCTACGTAAACAATGTGCAAAACGTTTAAAATAATATGTAAAGAACGAAATTTCTATTCACGATTCGCGTTTCCCCGTGATAATATGAATTGGCATAAAAATCGATGGTCTATTAGTTACATCGGGCAACATAAATTCGATGGTCTGGTTGAAAGGGTAGAAACCTCGATAAAGAAAGAGCCGGTCAATGGTAAACGCTTGGGAAAGAGAAACAGTAATATTTAATTAAAAGTGTGGAAATGCTCATTGATTGGTTACTGAATAAATGAAGAAATATTACTGCGTATTTTGGTTGCAGAATCTGTTGTATCGTAGATTTTTTTAATTTAAATTTCAATTGATATTCTTTACCACGGAATCGAGATTTATTTTCTCATTGTTATAGGGAAGGGTTATGAAACAAAGTAATTGTTCATAAAAGGATAGAGAGGAAGAGGACTGCATTTTTTCACTCTTTAAAATGATTGTCATAGTAACATAACTAGCAATCTAAAATTAAGTGAATTGAGAATAAGTAATCATTTTTATTTATAAATTTCTCATTCGCAATACGAACTAAATTCAGAAGAAAATCAGTAGAAAAGTTTATCTCATTGTAAGTTATCACAATCGTATTATATTTCGTTTTTAAAGAAATTCGTTTAAAAGAAAAATCAATGAAACGCTCTAGTTACAACATCGTAACTATCATGTAATCACATTATAACAACTAAACTGTTGATTTTAACAGTTTTGACAACAAAAGTACATACATTTTGCATAACTAAAATCGCTTCTGACTAAGCGACATTTACACTGATTGACTTTCGAACTAACACTATGAAAACCAATTACGATATATATGACAAAATATAACAACTAATATATATGAACAAAATCACCTCTCCACAAAGTCTAACACCCTGATAGAAGATGATCAAACAAATAATGGGAACGGATGATAACAAATCGAATGATTTAACCTCTTGCGCTGGAAAGACGTGCACGTCGAGAATTTTTTGCTCCAAAATTGTAATATTTTTTAAGTATATTTAAGTGAAACAAAATAGGCAAAACAAATAATAAATTTATTACTTCATTATTATAATTTATTACTTTATTATTATAATAATAATAAATTTATTACTTCATTATTATAATAATAATAAATTTATTACTTCTTAATAATTAATTTATTACTTTATTATTATAATAATATTAAATTTATTCTTAATAATTTCTATCCAGTGATATACCGACGAGTTCAAAAAGAAAGCGACGGATTATTGTATACGGTTCGGTCACTCGTTATGGTCCGCAATCAGTTGCCAGCGCAAGTGGTTAAACGAGCCTCTCGAATGGAAAAGGAAATTCGATTTCCCCGCTGCGTGGTCAAGGAAATACCTCGCGAGGTTCGTAGAGTGGCAAATTGATGTTCGTGTAGCTGATCCGGCTGTCGCGAAGACGCGGAACGCGAAAAATGAGAGACGAGGGAGGAGGAGCGGGGAGGGTGGACAGAAAGGAAAAGGAAAAAGAAAGAAAGAAATACGAAGAAGGAAGGGCGGAAACTAGTTACTCGAGCTCATCGTTATTCTAAAAAAGCATCCGCGAGCTCTAAGATAAATCGCATAATTTATGAAAGCAGCTTCCGTATAATCCTCTGCAGTGTCTGCAGCCGTGATTTGCTTCTGTTTCCATCGGAAACCCATTCCACCGGCGTGGAGTTTTCCGCGTGGAAATAATTGTGCCGCTCGCAAATCAAGCCTCGCCCTCTTCTCTCGCCACGAAGGGTACCGACGATCAGGACAAAGGGATTGGCCTGGTTCTACGTCGTGTTAGCGACTGTTCGTTACGCGAAACAACGAACGGAGAGAGGTAATTTTCGTGTTCGTTTCCTTTGATGCTAATTTTCCATACCGGCCCCGATATCGTCGAGGTTATCGCGCCAACAATTTCTTTCTTCTTTATTTATTTATTTAAACCCGCTACGATCCCCGAATTTTCACAGCCTATTTGCTGCCTTATACTCGGTTTAGCGAGCAGAAAGAATCTATAGTATTTTTCTAAAATATCTTTGACGTAAAACTTTATCGATAAACGAGTAACGTACATTAAGAAGCTTTTCGTATTCTGCTTAAAGTTGAGATATTTGTTAACGAGCTAATTAATTTTAGAGGGATATAGAGTGGGTCGCAACAGAGTTAGGAAAACTGTGAAAAAGTAATTAATGTTATTTAGGAGAAAGAGAAATTTTCAACTTTTCAACTGGGAACTGGGAAATTTTCAACTTAAGAAAATCATAGGAGAAACTGAATTTTAATATTAGAAGGGTCAAATTAATTAACATTACTCAATTGGTGCAATTGGGAAAATTTCCAATTTTAGAAAGTTATTGGGTGATCGAAATGACCAATTCGCAACTTTTTATTGAAACTTTGTAGATTTAAAACGGAGAAAATCTTTTTGTAAAATACGTATATGGATAAAACCCTCGCATCGCATTATTTCACTGTACTATTCGACACAAATTTCATATTTCAGTTGTCTATAATTTCCATTATCTGAAGAATTATCTTGAACAGTTTTCAACCCTAACATCAACAAATTATATTATCATGCTTTAGAGATTTCACGGGAAAAAAGCTAGTCTGCAACAGTACACTCGTTCGTCACGACAATTAGATACTTTCAACACTCTTGGAACAGTGAAATATCTGCGGTATTTCTAAAAAAAATCAGCAACGTGAGAGAAACTATTTTTTTCACGTTCCCTAGGCGCTAGGAATATTGTAAAAAATATCAAAGCCAGAACAAAAACAATTGAAAACGGTAAAAAAGAGAGAGAGAGAAATTAAAAAAATGGGAAAAGGAAAAAAAGAAGATTCAATCAAAAGTTGAAAACTCGATTCGGAGTCGGTCTTACGACAGGGTAATACCTGTTTTTGTCGGCTATCGATTTTCACGCAATTTGAAAAAAAAAGAAAGAAACGAACAACAGAGGAAGGAAAAGCAAAATGGTAATACCACAGGAGAAAAAGGAATGTTTCAGGTAAAGGTTTGAATTACGAGTTCCATATTTTTCCGGCGGGCCGGAATCACGCAAGTTTTTCAGCCTCCCCCCAGTCGATTTTCCATTGAATTCGAGAACTTTCTCGCATGCACAGATATCGATATTTTTCTTCTCTTTTCTGGCTTTTTTTCTCTCTTTCTCTCTCTATCTCTTTTTCTCGTTCGCATTGTACAGACGATCGAAGAAGAAACAGTATCTAAAGTTTCGCTTCTGAACGCCATTAAAATCTCCTACACAGTGTGAGCGTTTAGACAATAGGAATTCAAGTGATAAAAGTTTTTATTGTACTTTTAGCAAAAAAAGAAAAATAGAAGCGAGATACCTTGTTTTTTTTTTTTTTTTACGCTTATTTCAAGCCATTAGGGAGCAGTGAAATAATGCATAAAAGTTGGTTAAACGCGGTATTATGGAGCCAAACAATACGAGACGAGGTTTGGAAAAGAATTCGCGGCACTGAAAAAGTGAAGTGAAATTTGCTGGTATTAAAAATTGAATGATCGATGCGCTTTTACGAAATTTGAGAAACAAAGAAGTTAAAAAATTACGGGAGATTCTGATAAACTGCGAATTAAAAGTGTGACACTGGAAAATTCGTAAAGTGGAATAATCGAGAAGCATTTAGAGGAACGCAATATCGTGAAATTGAAATATTAAAAATCTGGAGAGTCGAGGATTTTTTCATTCGCAATTTGAAAGATTAGAAATTTCAATTGATCGAACAATTAATCAGAATATCGTCAGAATATCGAAGAATATTTCCACAAACTTATCTCTATTCTCGATTATGATCTTTCACTCTCTTCTAATCCATTCTTTCACGTCAGGATTTCCCAATACTCCACCTGTAATCCACCAGCGTCCTATAAAAATTAATCAGACGAGACACGTTAGCTTTCAACAAAGGAAATCACTGGCCTGCAAAGAGCTGATTTCTGAAAGGAATTTCTCGTATTGTTTCCAAAAGGAATCTGCCAACTTATTTTGTTATTCAGTATGAAGTCGTTCGAGAAGGATCGTTCAGTCACGATTTCATTCCTAATGCATCCGATGCGATGCAATTTCGCTTGACGATCGCGTGACGCTTTTTACATCGTCAACGAGAAACCGCATCTTTCTTTCTCTCTCTCTCGAGGCACAGAGAAGAATCGATCATTGTAGTTGCAAGTTAATCACGAAATAACAATCGCCGATTGACTTCCCGTTTTATCGATTGCCCGCGAAACGAAAACAATATCGTTACGATTTAAAACGGAGAGAGAAAGAGAGAGAGAGAGAGAGAGAGAGAGAGAGAGAGAGAGATGTGAAAAGGTCGAACGAAAAGGCTGAATTTTCAAGAAGTTTCAAGAGTTAAAAGTAATTTTATGATATTCTGATTTTGATCGTGGAATCTTTGATCTTTCTGCGTAAAAATATAATACTTGTTATAATATGTAAATACAATTATAAGTACATAATAATATAATATTTCAAATATACGTATGTATATGATGTGTTTGTTAATATTAATTGCAGTTTCTTCGATCGTATTCTTAAAATATTGTATTTGGAATACATTTGAAATACACGTTGAGTTTGCACAAACATACGAATCTGAAGAATTTAGATATCTAAGAATTAGGGGTGTGCGAGAACCCGAAAATATCGGAAACCCGATGGTCGGGACGAATCGGGTTTCCGAAAATTTCGAGATTCCCGAAGGAATCGGGTTTTCCGAAAAAGTCGAGATTCCCAAAAATTTCGAGAACCCGACTTCCGTTTCTCGAACTACTCTACAATGCTGTATAGCAACCTACAAAATATGTAAATACACAGTTCAATTTCTTCTGCCAGTGAAGTGATTGGTGAACACGGTTTCTAAGAATCGTGTGATGCAATATATACAAACGTGTGACTGCGTGCTTAGTACTTGGGTATTATATATGCTGTTGAGCAGTATCGCTGAGAAAGTCGGGAAGTTCGGACGTATATTTCAAAATCTCTGTGAATTTAATAAAGATCAAAAATCTTTAAAAAAAATGTCGAGTGATAGTGAGAGTAAAGTTGTGGTAGCAGGAAAATATCGTGCAAAGGAAGAAGGTAAAAAGAAGCTTTGGAAACATTTTCAAGAAAAAGATGATACAAAGGCGGAATGCACGCATTGTCAACATGAATTTAAAACTAAGTATGCAAATACTATTGGTTTATTACGCCGTTTGAAGCATATATATCCAAAACATTAGTATATGTACTAGAAAAGAAATTGAATCGATATAAAATTTGTCGCATGTAGAAAATGATACGCGAAAGATTGTTAAACCGAAAGATATAACAGAAGAAAATGCTCAAATGATGGTTCTAGATCTGCGACCTTTCGATACAGTTGAAGACGTGGGCTTTAATGAATTATTTAAGCTTGTTTCCAATTATTTAAGCTTGTTTCCTTTCCCAATCCCAACTCTTTTGAGAATCTCGAAATTTTCTAATACCCGTCCCGATCCCGAAAAAATTTCATATTCCCGACTCGACCCGATATTTCGGGTTCTCGCACACCTCTACTAAGAATCTAAAATTCTGAGAGTCTATGACTCTAAACATGTGAGAATCCAAGTACGAAGAATCTAAAAATCTGATTGTGAGTATCTAAGAATCTGAGAATTTCAGAATCGAAAATTTCAGAATCTAGAAGCCTGAGAGTCTGAGAATCCGAGAATTTTAAAAACGAACAATCTAGAAATCTAGAAACCTAAGAGTTTGAGAGCCTAAGAATCTCAGAATTTAAGAACCTGAGAACCTATCCAATAATCCGAGAAATTCGAGGACTTGAAAGCCTTAAAAATCTGAGAAATCCTAGAATCTAGAAAACCTAGAAATCTAAAAATCTAAAGACTCCAAGATCTAAAGACCTGAACACCACCCAAGATCAGAAAATCCAAATCTGTCCAAACACTCGAATCCCAACAAAAGAAAAAAGAAAAATCGCCTCAAATTTTCGCAGACTCACAAACTTTCAAACTTCCACGGTTGAAAGAGAAAAAGAAAAAGAAAACAACAAAATTAAAACTAATTCCCGCGACTCACCGCGCGCCGATTAATCACTGTAACTGCAAATCGAGGCACAAATAACGCGTGTTCGAGAGGAATCACTCGCTAACGAGACGTCGTCGACGGATGAAATATTAAGCGCGAACGTTCCGCTCGACGATTCTTTCTTTTTTTTATTTTTCGTTTTTTTTTTTTTTTTTTTCTCTTTTTGTACATCGAACGGTGCGAGATATCGATTAACCCAGAGCATGGCTGGATAATAATAACGTCTCTGTCGAGCAGATTCACTTCGTCGAAAAATACCGTGTGTGTGTGTGTGTGTGTGTGTGTGTTTGTGTGTGTGTTAGCTTCTCGCGACACCGTTTCAACGTCGAACGCGCCGGCATTAAGAGAATAGCGTATATCCGTTGGGGAGATTTAGATGACGAGGCCAATCAGGATCAATCGCGATGTAATTGGATCGTCTATCGTATAAACGAATAAACAATATATATCGGCACCGGGGCGAATGGTAGATCCCCGATTTCGCGACAGACACTTTTTCTCCTCTGTTGCGCGCGATTCTTCTATAAACTGTCCGGTTCTATAGCGAAACTGTCGCTCGTCGTGTTTTATTGGGATATAGATTTTTGATGGATTTGCCGATTGGAAACGGACGTATTAGATCGTTACGTTAGGACAGAAGTATAATTTGTTTTACGAAGTGGATAGTTTTATTGGCTACGAGGATTAATAGTTTGATTTGGTGCATATTTCTCTTTCTTTTCTTTTTCTCTTTTTTGTGCTTGTGCCGTGTTGCTGTGAGATCAGTACTTTAAATAAACTATCGATATGGGTGAAACGAAACTTGTGTTAAAAATGAAAATTCTCGTTGGACTTTTAAAAATTGATTAACAAGTGCAATTTTATTAAATAGTTAAGCGTCGTGTGAATTGGTACGTTTTGTCAAACTGTGTTAGAGATGGATGATAAATATTATATCCAAATAAACCAAATATTTAATGAGTGCTTTGTATCAAAATGAAAATCGAGGTGCCTTTTCTAAAATTAGTGTCAAGTTACTGCACGATAAAAATTATTGACAAAATCTCAAAAATATATTTCAGATAGAAAACACACATCTCAAATGTAAGTTGTAAATATTACAACTAGACAACGGATTTACAATTTTTGTTATGTCAATGCAACAAACAAGCATGTAAATTTCCACTACGTACACAGAAAATATACGAAACACGATATTCGACAAATGAAACAAATTTTTAATTCGGACTCTGTTCCTTCGATTCGCAAAAATGCAAGTCGCGCTGTTGCGAGATCTACTCTTTCTCCAGGCTATCTAAAAAAAAAAATTCATTACACGATAACCATTCCGCCACGAATCTCGAATATTCGTTGAAATAATCAAAGTATCTCGCGCTCCGATCCTCATTGCAGTCGTTGTCGTTGCATCGATCTTTGCCCCGGCGCAGTTATCCGTCATCGTTGCTCGAATTAAGATCTGCTCCACTTCGACGAACAGTTTCCACCGCCGAGTACGAGATCTCGTGAAACAACAAAAAAAAAAAAAAAAAGGGAGAGAAAAAAAGGAAAGCCTGTCCAGCGAGAACCACGAGATGATCGACGGCCAGTGAGGGAAGGTTTTGCAACGGCCAAGCGAAAGTTATAAGGCTATCCAGATCAAAATGGGAAAGGTATTGCCTGAACGATGTCACTGTCAACGACATTCAAGTCTCATCGTGAAACCTGAATGCGAATTGTTTTCGGTACATGATTGCATGCAGCATGGCTTTGGATTCATTCTCTCTTCACTGATCAATTCTCTTCTGTTTCCTTTTTTCAAAATGTACAATACACATGTACAGGCGATTCTGCACACAGGTGAAAAATTACATGACGAAGATGTTTCGAAGGGAAGTTAAATTCAGTTTAAGTTCAATTTGCTTGTGTTTTAATTCAACTCACTGTATGTTACGTGTTATTTCATCACTATAGTAAGACACGAGATCATAGTGATTATACTAGTCAAGTTTGAGAGAAATCTAAAAATTACAGAAATCGCAAGGTATTTAATGCAAATACGTATTATAGATGTATCACATGTAGATCACAAGATTTTTATTTAAACAGAAATTATTCATTAATATTCTGTAGAATCTCTTCTAACATTTATAATATTATTCAGCTTAAAATAACTGTTTATGCTGTATATTAATTTTTTATTTCATTTTTATATATATATAAAATTTTTCATTAGACACAATTTAAAAGTTATTTCAAGTGTGCAAGTTACGTGAATCACCTTGTGTGTATCTGTGTGTTTGTGTACACACACACAAGGTAATTCGCGTAATTTGCACACCTGAAATAACTTTTAAATTGTGTCTAATAAAAAATTGTTTAATACAAAATATTTTTATGATTTTAAAGGAGGTAAAGTGTGGCGTATCAATTTTTTGTGTGTGTGTTGAGGGATTTCGAAATTTTCAAGCTCCATTTTTTTTAAATTAAACTATATATTTCACTCATCATAAATCAAAAGAATATTAAATTCTAATTAAAAAAGTATTAATCCACATTGGTCCTATATACGACATAATAAACATTTCTATATACATTTTCAGACTGGTTCCAAATTTCACCAAATACAACAACCTCGTCTCTCAGAAGAGAATACGATTATATTAATAAAATTATGTTAATATTATATTAATATATATAAAATATATATAAAATTATATTAATATTATATTAATTATATTAATAAAATTTCGAAATATTAATTATAACACACCGAATAACTACACGCACAAAAGTACAAATATTTCATGTTTCGTGGACTATTCCACGCTAAAGATCTGCTACTTTGGGAGAGAAGACAAAAAAAAAAAAGGAAGAGGAAGAAAATCGTACGATTCGAGCACAATCGTTCGGAGGTTTGAACAGGAAAAAACTCGGAAATCTGTTAATCGTTTATAGAGATAATATTTGTAAGGCAAATTGCGTGCGCGAAGCGGAAGCGATTGAGAAAGAGAGAGAGAGAGAGAGAGAGAGAGAGGTTGCTACGGGGTTTAATGAGATCATACAACGGTTAAAGCGCGGAAATTCCAGCCGCGCCGGTTGGTATCACTTTCTCATCGGTTCTCGTCGTTTTATCTTGCAACGCTGATTTCCCGCTGATAATTGGCAGCGAGAAACGCGCGACAAGTACGAATAAAATTAACGAATCTCGACCACTGTACAAGCAGACCGTTATCTCATCGAGGATCCCGCTTTGACTCCAGATTTTCCGCCTGGTCAAATCAGACAAAATCCCGCCCGAGCTTCGACATCTTCGAATTCGATCTTTCGAACTATTTAACTTAATGCACGTTACGGAATTATTCTATCTCACTAGATAATCCAACATCTTGAGTAACAAATTTTCTTTGATCGACATTATTTCTTTGATTCATTATCCATTACGAAATCATGCAATGCATAAAAATTACCGAGTTCCATTTTCGAGAAAAAGAGAAAAGAAATATCAACTATTCGTGTGATTTTTCGGAGAGAAACTAATTACATTAATTCTAATAATTCTAATTCTCTCGAGAAACCATGTCTGTCCTCGAGAAACCTCGCTTTCTGTCTACCTATGGATTCTTTTTTAAGTTTTATGGATTTTCTTTTTATGGGTAGTTTAATTCGCATTTGTAGATTAAAATTGACATCCCGTACACTACCGAAAGAAGTTATCCATGTCAAAGTACAAATAATTGAATTTCTTTGGTAAAAAGATATTTGTGGAGAAACGGGATCTCAGTCTTTCAATTAAAATATTGAAATGAACGAATATATTGAAATGCTCCACAGTCTGATCATTACCAATGAAATTTCAAAATCTTTTTCATCCTCTCATCACCTGTTGTATATTTAGCGACAATTTCGAAGATGCGTTTACGAGAATTTCGTGTTTCTAATTATGTTTACACAACTGCAATACGCGCGTGTGTATGGAGCATTTGCTCATTGAAATTTCTGCTTATTTGTTAGTTAATTTGACGGTAATATAATAGTGTAAATATGTTTACGAGAAGTTGCGAATGTATTTGCTACCTCGCGTGCAAACTTCACTAACAGATTCTGATTAATAGTGTAGTGTAGCGTATTATTATTAAGCAGGTTTCTTATCGAGAAAAAAATCAATAGAAAGTGTAGAATGAAATTCGTTTAAAACAGAACCTCGTTCTTCAGAAATTTCATTCTAAAAACATAATATTGCAAATATCTATCAGCATATTATTCTTTCTAAAAAAAAAAAAAAAAAAAAATTAAGTAAAATTTACTCAAAATAATGCTTCGTTCTCGAAGAAATCAATTTTGAAAGCGCTTCGAATGTGCTCTAACGGTTATTCTTCTTGAAAAGAATTAACGAAAAATAATCTTTTTAATAAAATTTAGCCAAAATGATATTTCATTTTCGGGAGAGTTAATTTTGAAAATATCCAGCGCAACATTATAAGTTTCGCACTTTGTAAATTAATTAACTCTGAAGATATATAGGTGAAAATTAGTCAATTTTCCACAAAAAGATTAATCGACAATAAAAAAAAAAAATGAAAATTTGAATATCTCACGAAACTTTTCACAGATAGATAGAAATGTACTTGCAGCCATTTGGCGAACTCTCGCCCCGTCGCATTACAATCATAATGAACCCATTAATCACAATATAATTCATGAAATATGTCTGCAATTTTCCAGCGTACCTTCACAATTATATCACCCACGCATTCATCCAATTACTTTCAAACAATCCCGCCACTATTTGCCATCTTTAATTCTCTGCAACACCCTGTGACTTATGGAATGTAATCCCCTAATTTATAGACAATTAAAATCTCACATCGAAGTAAAGGGCCAAAGTAATAAACTATAACTTCATTTGTTGGAACAAATGAAATTCGAAGCTTCCGGCACTTTATACACTATGCAAATATTATGGTTATTAGAAGGTTAATCAATCCATTTAATTATTCAGTTCACGTTTACTAATGTAACCACCAATTTAACTAAAATCCTCTATACGTAACTATTACATAATAAATAATATTATCTTCTGCCATAATATGCAAGATTGATTCAACTTGGTGATTATGAACTTTAAATTATAACATTAGTCTCTGTTGCGATGCATTCGCCACGATTTGAAAAAATATAATGTATGCTATTATAATAACAATCACACGTATACTGTTTTATGGAACGAATTAATGTACACCACCGAATTAATGTGTGATAATGGAACTGCAAAGTGTTTACGCGCTCATGGAAAATTTAAAGGTGCAGAATATGCACGGAACGCTATTCCGTGATAAGTATCAGCGATGTTTGTGCAATTATGGAAAACTGAAAAGATGCAAAAATAACATGTAAAACACAAAATGAGAAATTTATGGCTAATATATGTAAAATATCGAAAGTAAAATGCTGATTGTAAGAAACACCTGAATTCCGACTCGACTTACGGAATTGAAATTCAATCAATTTTTCCAGTCTAATATCGCTTATTTCCCTTATTAAATATACAGGATAATACTGTCACTTCAAACTGCTCGGTCATTTCTTCCACTAAAAATTCACTTCCAAAGAAATTCTTACGATATAAAACAAACTTTTTTTTAATTTATTTAAAATGAATAATTTTCAAGAATTTTGAATCCATCTATTCAGCCATCAATACTCAATATTGTTTCGACTTGAGAAATCAATATTCAAAAAAATTAGAAGAAAAACCACAGAAAATCAATTAACTACACAAGTTCCGTTTCGTTGGATTCCGAGATGATTTAAACTGACAAAGCTGCTAATTTATACAATATTATAAATATTGCTTACTCTACACTAAACTAATCAATCTGCAATAATTAACGTTTATTCAACCTGCGCTCAACTTTCATTTTTCTTTTCTCGTTGCCAGGGAATGTTCTCCGTGAGTGAAAAGCAACAAGTATGCCAGCTATTCTTCGTCCAAGTCGTCCTAATCGTCCTAATGGGCGCGTTGATGACGTACGGGCCAGAGGCGGACGCTAATTTACTAAAAAATCACACAGGTCTGTATGTGCCTCGCGAAGGAATGTACGTGCGACGATGGTGCAACTTATCACCACGTCCAACGACGATATTACACTGTCGCTAAATTACGACGACGCCGCGAAAATTACACCGTGGTCATTGTATGTTAATCTTTTTGAAAAACCTTGTTTTCTATTTTTTTGGTAATGACGCTCGCTATTGTGTCTAATGACAAATGGCGATTTATCACTTGGAATAACTTTTCATCGAATCTGAGAGTGCTATGGAAAAATTGTCGATGTTTCTAAGCTATCATAACCTCGTGAAAAAAAATCATAGGACAACGATACTGAGCTCATTTGAAAGATATTTTTACATCATTTTGAAAGGGAATGAGTAAAGTTTTTTTTTAATCTTCTGTCTCGGAAATTTTGGAATATTTATGTGGAGGCTGGAAATTTTTTTCACAACTAAATCTACCACGACATTGATGATTAAAGTCTCTTCTTTAAAAAGATCCTTCAAAATTTGTTGATTTTTTCTTCACGAAGTTGTAAAAGCATCGACAAACTTTGACATTGTTATTGTTCTAACAATTTACAATCATCTAATTTAAAATCACCTAATTATTTAATCTATTATGTGCTGTGTCATCTTTTCGGAGTTACCAAGCATTAAAACGAGATTCGAAACGAATTTTTCCATTCGACTAGAATAGAAACCAAAATAGAACGCGAGGAGACTCGTCCTTTTCCAATTTATCGCGACTTGACACGCTGCAATTTCACTCGCGGCCGAATAAAAGAGTAGAGAGGAGGAGGAAGTAAAAAGAAAAAAAAAGAAAAAGAAAAGAAACAGACAGTCTCCGGAATGAGTAATTGTTTGCTCCTTAGATCTTGTCCGTTTGTCTTTTCCTTTCTTCCCGTTTGATTTCACCTGCTGGATATTGTAATTTGCCTAGAGATAACTGTGAACTGATGGTAAGAAAAGAAGGAGGAACTACGGTTTTTTTTTCCTCACGATTCTTTTACCTCTTCGTTTACCGAGATAAAGGAGAAGCGTATTACTGTTTGTATTTAATTACTCTACGTGTCCGCGGCTTTTCTAGTTTACGAAGAAAAGTCGTTTAGATTAAAAATTAACAAATTTTACTAGAGTTACCGGAATTTTACCAAAGTTGCCAAATTTTTCTCTCGTTACACTTTGTTTCAGAGTTTTACCTTACCAGCTGCTTACACTTTAATAGTCTTTTTAATATATATTCAAAGAAAAACTTGTTATTATTTCGATAAAATTTCAAACCAATCTACAAATATTGAAATATATTTAATATAAAGTATATGGTTAACGTAAATATATTTTTATGTTGTTAGATATGTTATGTTATATTGTTAAATATATATATATTTAATATAAAATATATTAAATATATATATGTTAAATATATTTTATGTTATATTGTTAAAATGTTATTGTGTTGGCAAAATTTGGGACCAATCTGAAAAATATATGTATATACACTGGTGAATAAAGAAAAAAATACATATATATTTATATAGGTAGAGAATTGGCAACTTTTGTAGCAAATTTTCTTTTTATTCTAAAATAGATAGGTATATTATAATATCCATTGCTATTGTTAAACATCATTCCATATGTAACGTGAAATCAAGATTCGTTTAAGTTTAAATATCTATACAAAATATTAATTTTACTAAACACCTTACAATTTCTACATATATTTTCAAACTTGATCGTTTTCAATCGAGTCTATTTACATAGCACGCATAATGCATCCATAAAAAGTCTAGATGCTTTCGAATTCATTCGCGAACAATTACGTATTCGTCGCAATGCTCGGAGGCATCAAAGGAACAAAAGAAACGTTTCTTCGTTTCTTCGCGAAGAAGGGAAAACGTAACGAGAAAAGAAAACAGTGCCATCCCAGCGCTCGCAGACACCCATAAAATTTTCCCAACGTTCAGGACGTGCGTACAACTGAAGGAATAATTAAACTTTCAGGCGACCACGGCCGGAAACATGTCAAGGAGCCGGATACGGACCCATTACGAGTTTATCCGAGTGAGTATCCGAACGAATTTACTTAATTCCATATTTATATTCGCGCCCTCGTGAGAAATGAATCCCGGAGAAGTCTGTCTTTGCCTGAACCTCTGACTTAACTTTGAGAGTCGAGAACCCTGTATCAAGTTCAGGGTTTACGAGGGATCCTCGACCTCTGTGCACCGCCATACTTTGGAATATGCAGAGCGTCAGTTAGCTTTGCGTCACAAACTCCTTCGTACCATAAAATTTCCGTTTCGTGTTTTCTTTTTTTCTTTTTTTTTTTTTTTATATCGTGGCAAAGACTGTGATCAATCCCAACGTGATTGTTATTCAGAAATAATTATGAAAATTAAAAGGAAAATCTGTTTCTGGCTTTCGTAAGAGAGGATTTTAAAAAAGCTAAGATGTACTTAGATCGTATTATTTGATGTTGAATGTTAGAATTTCCGTTCCAGAGTTTTAACCAATTCTTTACAATTTTCATAATTTGCATAAAATCAGAAGTATAACGAAGAAAAGCTTCTTAAACGATTGTTGGAATTTACGTGCTTTATTTGCAAAATTTAATTTACCCAACTGCATGATAATAATTTATTGCAGCAGGAGATTCTTGCGTAAAATTACTAAACATTATCTCCATAACAATAACTCTTCGCTTAAATTAAAACAAGCAGTAATTTAAGCAACTGTTTCTTGCAAATATTAAAAACGTGACTAACATGTCGAAAATCTCAATATCGACCGAACAAAATGACTCTCTACCGAATAATAAATCTACTTAAATTTCCTCCACGAGGTCTGTTACGATCAAACTTTGGCAAGCGAAAAAAATCTCATCGAGTTTTCGAGTAAGAGAGGATTAACAAACGGAAATTCAATTGTAGAAGCTTCGTGAACGAACATTGAGAAAGTTTTTCTCCGCTTTCTCATTTTACTCGACGAGAGAAGATTAGAAGAAATATTCATTAAATTATTCCTTTAATCTCTTTGGTAATAATATAATATTCGATAATAATTCAATCGATTGGTTTGGTGTGTAAAAATAAACTTCAACTTGTGGCAAATGATTCGTGCTAACAGAAATTTAGATTTCAAGTCGTGAAGATTTTCACAACGAAGCAAAGAGGAGTAAAGAAAATTTCGTGTTATTATATTAACATATAATTGTCAAGACTCGAGACTGTACCTTTGAATTATCCAAAATTGACAATATATAATTTATTCGTACTAATTACATTCGTGTTCTTTTATATAATAATACAGAAAATATACAGGATGTTCACAACGTGCAAAAATGTATAAAATATCCCAAAGTGAGAAAAATCTAAAAACTGAAACGAATCTTCACTGAACGAAGAGGATATTCGTATTAGGAGAAAAGTGTGTCGAGTTATTTCGAGCTACCGTGATTCGACCGTAATTTAATTTACTCTTTTATTCTGGAACGTTTGTGCGAGGTTAATTGTTTGTCCGAATAATCCACGTGAATTTGTCCATTTACTTCGTCACTTGTGGAATTTGAATAACGTCACGTTGATTCTATAGCTAATACCCTCGTGAGAATAATTTCATCGAAGATATAACTCGCCTGATGGATTTTCGATGCGAAATGAGAATCAGCCCGACGAGGAAGGATTTCGACGTCGAAATTCGGCATATATAATATATCAGTGGAATTTTTTAATCAACGCCAAAGATCATCGAAATTCCTCAAAATATAAAATTTTATGTGTTCGTCTATATATATACACTTCGTATATGTACACTTCGTGGCAAATATCAACGATTAAAATATCAATGATGATTTGATTGATGAAATAGTTGTGAATTATTTAAAAATTTCTAGCGTGTCTTCGTTTAGAAAAATGCAAATATTTGAAATAAAGAGATTTTCACTATTTTCATAAAATCCATCCTGATTCATCTTCGAAATTTGTGTTTCGAAGATAATTCTTTTTTTTTTTCACAATGTGACAAATACACTGGGAACCTTTATGCAATTTTTACGCAATTAAAGAAACTGTTTTCCTCGTGTTAAGTATTATAACAAATATTCCCACACGTTGTGCGTGCTTTCTGCGTTCCTGAATTTTCCACGAAATGCGCGGAAGTGCATTTTTTCATCAAGTTTCAATCCAAAATGGTTTAATACTCGCTGCATTAAACACGAAAAGACACCGGACAAAACAAGAGTCTAACAAGAGAATATCCGAAACATATTCACTCGTGGAAATAATAGGAGACGCAACAACGACGAGACCGACCCGCGCCGCGAAATAACAGAATTCGCGAGTAGTGGCGCAGCAGCGGAGGCCGTTTAATTGGAGGCCACGTCCCCAAAACATAAGCACGGCCGGAAGTTAACAACCGCGTTGGCGTTATCCGGCGAAGAACGGCCTGGTGACTACCGGGAACTTTCCACGACTTGCTTTCACGCGAGACGAAACGCGCGAAACGGGGGGATTTACATGTCCGCCAGTTTATAATCGAAACTCTCCTCGCTCTCATAAACAACAAAAATTACGGTTCGTTTCGTATTTTTCATTCTAGAACGAAGAATGGCTGGATAAATTGCTTTCCTCTCCTTCTATTTTTGAAACATACTTGGAATATACGTCAGAAGTCTTCGTCCACTACGTAAGAAGGATATTTCTAAAGGCAGATTGAAACTCTATATCAAATTTTATTAAAATTAAATTATTCTCTGATGTGAAGTTCGAACGTTGAAAAAGATTCTAGCCATAAATAGCCATAAATAGAATCTCACGTTAACGAATTTCAGAACTAAAAAGCTGTGTTTTATTGGAACACGAAGGATACTGTGTCTCGGATATTTTGCACGTTCTTTCGTATCACGTAGCTCCTCTGCAATTTCAAACTTCAAAATATCCCGCAAAGTCAACTTCTGTTGCCTGGCGAACACGTAAAATTTCGCGAATGATAATTAATTCAGCCACTCGGCGAGAGAGAGGCCACGCCTCGACGCAGAACCTAGATCGTTGAATACACCGCAACGACACGTTCAAGCGTACGTGGGTCTTATGTAACAGAATATCGCGAATATCGAGCCAGGCAATCATTCTCCATTCCGTATTAAACAACAAATACACTCGAGACCTCGCAATCGAGTGAAAACCAGGCGAGACTCGCGTTTTTCTCCCAGAATTGAATTCATTAGAATGTTTAGTCGGTCGCCGGTATAATTTCGCGGCACACAAACCCGCGCATACATACGTACGTACACGTACGTTTTAAACGAGAGCGAAGAGGTCAAAGATCGAGAGGTCTGTTTCCCCTTCATTCTTCGAGGAGCAAGCACCGATGTTTATCGAGTTTATTCAAAAGACTCGGGTCGGTTCGAGCCAGCCGTCGGCTCGAATATGCACGATCTGCCACGCCAGAAGCCACGCGGATCCGCCACGGATCGAGTGTCGTACGAGTTACCAGATAGAATTCCGATAAACAGCGAACAGAGAGAGGAGCCGGTCGGTTACCCAACGGTCCTTCGATCTTGCAACGAAAATCGGCGGTTAAACCGATTCGACGTGCGTTAACGAAGGGAGAGAAGAAGCGGATTCCCGGTTCCAATAGGTTTGTTTCCCTTTATTCTCGCGCGGAATCGATACACCTCTCGCGTCTTCCTTTCTTTGCCTTTCTCCTTCCCCTCCTTTTCTTTTTCTCTCTTTTTTTTTTTTGAGACGGAGAAGAAGCGTTTTTTCAGTCCTTTTAACTATTGGATTTCACTGTCGGCTGAGATTTTATTAGGAGGAATTTTGTGTTTTCCTGTTTTAGAAAAGCTTTTGTTTGAAGTTTTCGGTGTGATTTATTAAATTGGTTAAAGTGAATTTAAGAAATCTTAAAGACGCCGAAGACGTCTGTGACTATGTCTCGTAACAAATAATCTGGAATTTTAATTACAGTAAAATAGAGAAACGAAATAACGTGAATCTCGAAATGAATTTTGAACATAATTCTACTCTAAATTGTTTTAAAGTAGTCTGAAACTTTCTCTCTGAAACCCATTAAAGCGATATGATTCAAGTGACAAAACAACCCACCGAGAAATAAAAAAAACTCCAAAATCACGAAGAAACAACAAAATCTCATCCTTCAAAAGGATTAATTAAACTCCCAGTTTCAATCACCGGGATTGCCTCCCTCCGTATCCTAATCAAGCGTCCAGCCAAACGTCCAACCTGACCTTTCGACCCATCGTCCAACACCCACAGGAAAGATCGAAAACTGAGGAAAAGCTCGATATAATACCATCGGCGCAATAACTCCCAGGAGATGTTGAACGAGTGAAGTGGAACGGCGATTCGATTCATAGAAACGGGGAACGCTTAAACGAAGACTGTGGCAGGTGACGAGGCCGCACGAAAAGGAAAAATCACCCCCTGGGTACCGCCAGAAAGAGAGAGAGAGAGAGAGAGAGAGAACCCGTTGGTAATTTCGCGGCCGGTATTTCCCCGTGAAGAAAAGCTTTCTCTCAAGCGAGCGAGGGTGAAAGGAGAGGGAGAGATGACGACGAGGAGCAGCCTATCGCACGCGATCGTGCTCCTCTTTATCGAGGGCTTCCTCCTGTGCGGTTTTTTGGCCATGTTCGATTACGCCCCCGAGGCGGACGCCAGTAAGAGGCAGAACAGCTACTCGCCTCATCTAAATGGAAAACCGAGCTCTTTGCCGGTCACGTACACACGTAAGTCCTATGACCTCGGTCTTTCTCGATGGGGACCGACACCACCTTCCTACCTCCACCTTGTTCGTCTTCCTCTTCTCCCTTGTGTTTTCACTCCCTTTCTCCGGTTTCTTTTTTCTTTTTTTCTTCTTTTTTCTCATTTTCCACCGTTGTTTAACTTATTAGCGATTGGCGATCGATTGGCCTATTTTTTTTTTTTATCTTGAATTTTTGCACAATATTACAATATTGTGTCAATAGAATTTTTACAATAAAATTAGAATAGAGTCTAGAATAAACTTTTGCGTAATATTGTATTTGTATGTGTAGATATAGATAGAGTAAAACTGTTTATACGTAAATCTATTTATTTAAGCAAAATTTCAGTTGGAAACATTGTTTGTTTGAATGCATCTTTTAGAATTCACTGTCCTTGCTTTTTTTCTTTTTGTCGATCCTTTTTTCCACCCTTAATCGTCTATCGTTTCTCTCATTTTCTTTTTTTGTTCTTCTTCTTCATTTTTCTTGCTGTACTATGTTTAACATATTTTCAGCAAGTGATTGATAAAAGTAGAATGTTCATAATAAAGTACCTTCTGTATACAAGCAGAGTAGAACTTTTCATGTGAATTCCGTAGATATTCAGACAAAATTTTCGTTAATGGTCGGAAATATGTTTCATCTGAATTTAAATTGTCCATTCTCAATTGTTTAACAGTGTCAACTTTACCTTCTGTTATTCCTCTTTCTTCCACAGTTTTAGCGTGTTCGTTCGTATTTTTTTATAATTCTGGACATACCCTTCCTCTCGTTCTTCTCTTTTCTCACATTTACCTTCGGCCTCAACTTATTCAACGTTCCATTTCATTTTATTTTACACGCTCCTTTCCCATTCTCTTTCTTTTTTATTCCATTCTATCCGCCATTTCAGTGCTTTCATCTCTCTTTTCCCTTTCCCATTTTCTTTTCTTCGTTTCCCTTTTTCCTTAATTTATTCTTCTGCTTTTCTATCGTTCACTTTGCTCCATTTTTCTTTCATTCCTTTCTCATCCATCGTCTTGTTTCTCATCTTATCATTTCGTTTCGTTATCTCCTCCATTCTCTTTCTCAAAACATTTTTTAAAGTTACTTCTTTCGCTATGACTAAGTTAAAATTGTAAACGTGTAAGGCACGAGGGAAATCCACTTTCCGAAACTTCAAATGATCATTGCAATTGGAGCAGGTTTTTGAAAATGACTTGGAAAATTGAAAGACAAGGAATTTCATTTTAAAAATGTTAGAGACGAATGTATTTATTTATTTTTCTCGTAATCGTCCATCGTTTCTCGTTTCTCCTCGAAATAGAGCGTCCAATGTCTCTTGAAGTCTTACTGTTTTAAAATATTCTTGTAACAAATTCACCGTGTCTTTATATTTTTCCCCTGAATGTAACGCATTGTCGGAATAAACACACGAATGGTATTCCGTCAACAACCCAATTATCAATTCCATTCAACTCGTTTCCCGCTATTTATGGAAAAAACGGTTACGCGAATTCAAGCCAACGTTGTACACCAAGTAAATGATAAAGTCAATCCCATAATTACGAACCACGTACTGTAAGCAAACATACAAAACAATCGTGGTATACACGTAGGAATATTAACAAGAGTCGTCCGCATCTTTCTTCCTTTCCTCCGGTCGTTCCGTTTCGAGGGATCGCGAGAGACGAGAGAGGCTGCAAGGAGAAACGCAGCCGGTGAAAGATAACGAGAGGCAGGGGAAGACAGATACGCGTGCATAATATTCCGCGGACTTGTATTTGCGAAGGGATGCAAAGAGGCGAAGAGATGCCAGGGCTTAACTTCGTCCGTGCAGTCGGATAAAGTACGTGTATTAACGTCGTGCACCAGCTACACCAGAAACCTCTCCGTAAGATGCGTTAATATACGGCATTGTGTTTTCGGGAAATCGTCTTCCGCCCCCGTCATTTTTAACCTCTTGCGCTGGAACGACGTGCCACGCACGTCGAGAATTTTTCGTCCAAAAATTGCAATATTTTCTCAGTTTTATGTATATTTAAATAGGCAAAACAAATAATAAATTTATTGCTTCTTAATAATTAATTTATTACTTCATTATTATAATTTATAATGATAATAATATTATTATTATTATTATACTTTATTGTTATAATAATAATAAATTTATTACTTCTCAATAATTTGTATCCGGTGATATCACACCAACGAGTTTAAAAAAGAAAGCGACGGATTATTGTATACGGTTTGGTCACTCGTTATGGTCCGCGAACCAGTTGCCGGCGCAAGGGGTTAGCTTAGACCATCGTCGTAGCTCGCCATCATCGTTTCTTCGTTCACGTCTGCCCTGTGCCTTTGCAAACGGTTGTTTTTATAGAATTCGAGTATTATTTTCCAAAGAAAATAAAATCTTTTAATCCTTGAATCCCTAGATGTTTAAGAATTGTTCGGAGATTTTCAAGGATTTGTAGACGACGGTTGAGATGGAAAATACTTTCTTCAGTCTTTTCGTTTGAACTTCTAAGAGATACGCAGGCTTTGACCAGTTTTGAAAATCCTGAAATTCAGGGGAATTTTTTTTTTCTGAGAATTCCAATAATCTCTTTATTTCCCTAGCTAAACTATTTAAAGAATAGTGCTGAAAAGATCAAGGTCTGAGAACTTTTTTTGACAATTGAAGAAGAAAATTTCTGTCCTTTTAGACGATTACACCATTCAAGAAATATTTTGGGAGGAATTGAGACTGGGGACAAAGAAAATTGTCATCCAAAGGATTCGTAAAAAATTAAAACTGATACTCTTTTCTTCTTTCTTCGAGCAGGGAATAAAAAAATTCGCGCTGAATTTAAATTTATTAAAATATCGACAATTTCTTTGGCATAAGTTCCAGAGAAGAGCTTTACAAACAATTAAGAACGAAATTCATGTTAAATTCAACGCGGTTCAAATACTTTCAACCCTTTCTCTGTCAATTCTAAAAGATTCGAGGAAACTCGTGTTTCCGTTTCCTTCGTGAATTCTAAAAAATTCTTTCAAGACCGTGAGAATCAAACGTGTTTGTAAATGGTTGATGAAAGAAGGAGATTTGAAGCTAAAGTTCCTGTTTGATCGTTGAAGCTGAGATCCTGTTTGATCGTTGAGATGGGAGTTCGTGAAAAAAGAATGAAAACGGGGATGCTTGTTTTTTATGATAGACGCCTTTAGGGAAATGAAAAGTGAAGCTTCCAGCAGTATCTAGGGGAGGGAACCGAGTAGCTGCTGCTTTAAAGCAACCGTTTCATTGTTTATAAAGCCTGTTACTCATTTAGCTCTACTTGCCATTCCCTCAAACGCGTGCATTTAAATACTCATTAAAAATTCCCTGCTTAAATAAGAAATCCTGCCATTTCGTCCAGAGAGAACAGTTTTAAACTTAAATTACAGTTTCGCATATTAATTCTCCGTGTGGGCTAATTTCACACGGAGAAGAATACCTCTTCGAGAAGAATTTCTGTTTCTGTCAAAAAATGTTTTGAATATTTGATTTTTAATGAATGATCAATGACAATGCAGAATGTTCATCGACGTTTCAAAAATTTTATTTGTCTTCTGATACTTCGAAGAATTATTTTAATCTATTATAAATAATGCATCGTAGATCGATAGTAGAAAAAATTATATTAACATCATTCTTTTCTGAAATTGTCATGTTTCATCTTGCATTGTGAAAAATGTAAACAAAAGTACAAATACTGTGCAAAAGAAACAGAATTTAAAATATATATATATATATTTAAATCAAGACTTCCTATTTTAAAGTTAATAGATGCATATTATAAAATTAAACGCACATGTATATTTACTTGTTTGTTATATAATTTATAGTATTTAAAATATTATACTGGATAATTATATCTTGCGGAACTGATGAGAAACATTTTAAATTTAAAGTCTTTGTAACAGATGAGAAAGAAAAGGCGATACAAATTTGATCATCAGTCACGTGGAAATTCCATTTTAAATACAAAAATAGAAACAACACGCGATTAATTAAGTCCGTTACTCGAGAAACATAATATACAAAAATAAATTATGAAACAGTAATAAAAAAAAAAAAAAAATAGATACACTGGACTAAATTATAAATAATAAGACTAAAAGTAACTATAAAATAATAATAAAACGAAGGGATAGAGAAAAGTGAATGGAACAAAAATATACGAATGAAAAAATATCGAAATAAATGAAAGAGCAAAAGTACGGGAAAAGTGGCGCATTAGAGAGTGATAACGAAGATTCAAACGTGACTACGGGGAGCCGACAATTTGAGCGTGGATTCGCAAAGTCGAGCCGAACGATAATAATGCGGTTAAGCACGTTATTACACGCGTAAGCGTAACAGAGGCACACACACACACACCCGCGCCTCGGGTGTCTCGCGAACTTCGCGAAGAACGGGATATAACGCGGATGAGCACGTGGTCAACACTTTATCCGGCCGAATCTGAATTTCAAAGTGATACTTTGCGTAGATTACAAAACCCCGGGTCCGCGGGCAGTAGCAACGGCATAATTGGCGGGCTAATCTCGTTGCTCCTCAAAGATTATAAATTTCCAGACGCGGTGCAGCCGGCACGGCCGCGTGTTTTCTCATGGAAATCGGTTCTCACGCGCTTGCTCGCTCGTTCGCTCGCGCCACCGAATTTCCTTCTCATGGAAATTCGCGACTGTTAAGGAAAGAACGAAAGCTGCGAATGGCGAACGACACGGAAATGTAGACGTCCTATTGTCGTCTTCCGTTTAAACGCAACGATCTCCCAGGAAAAATCGTAGAAAACACGATAGAAAGAATTTGCTTTTATTCAACGATCGTGACGATTGTTGGCTTTCTTTTTTCTTTTCGCATGTTTGCGAAGAGAGGAAATTGGTTTGGCTTTAAATTCATTTCATACTTTAGATTTATCAATTAAATTTTGTTCAATTTATTGACTTGACACGCGAGTGATTATTTACCGAGCGATTTATGATAATGTTTGCAACGAGTCGATTCGTTTCTGTGAAATAAAATGCCCGGACATTCGTACGCTTGTAAGCAAACGTGAGAATATGTACAGATACGTGGACAAATAAAAAGAGAAATGTGTGAAATATCGTCGACAGACGCGTTTTTATGCATTTTAAATTAATTTTAAATTGACAGTTGACCATTCTTTATTTTTCACGACTGACTATTAACAACAATTGTTTGTTTTAAAAAAGAACACAGCACGAGGCCATCAATTAAAAATCGATGTGTTATTAAGTAACGTTATTTTCACTTCGAATAAAACAAGTAACTAATAATAATTTCAATTCCGACGTTAATATCCCACAAACACCATGGGCATTCTCATCAAAATGATTTATATCTTTTTTCTTTTTCTTTTTTTTTTAAATTCATTTGTTAGTTCGCGTTCTTTTTTTTACGATGCACTCTTAAACGTGCTTTATCCATCCATAAACCTGAACCCATCAAAGAGTTCTCCGGCCATAATTTCCTTCCAATGGAAACTCGTAACGAACAATTTCTTTTCCTTTCATCACTTTATTATTCGTTCAACCTACAAAATAGATAACAACGTAAAAGGAACGAGAGAAAAAAAAATGAATATATGACGATGCTCGACAAGGCGAATAAATTGCATTTTATGAAATTGTACGACGTTCCGAGCGACGATTACGAGAGCCTCTCGTTGTCGTGGCTCGTGATTTTCATCCGCCTTGTTTCTCCGACGTTTAATAAATTTTGGAATATCCGTCAAAAAAAAAAATTCCACTTCCTCCACTGCCGTGGAAAAGAAAGATCGCGGCATTTAGATTGCGTGATTCGTAAGCACCGATACTTGAGAATGCCTTTCACACGGTTACGCGTTCAATTAAAAACTCCGAAAGGCAGAGGGAGAAAAACGAGATCCGCACGGACGTGGATGAGAAATAATTTATTTGCAAACGTAAAATAAAAGAATCGTGCGAACGGGAACGATAAAAACCGATTCTTTGTCGGGAAACAATGGCTGGGTGAGAGTGTCCTCTCGTATCGGAGTTTTACCGTGAAAATTTGCGGAAAATTGTAAAGATTAATCGGCTTGAATTGGCAGTGAAATTGGTCGAAATTTCACGCCAATTTTATTGTTACTGGAGATGGAACGAAATCTGACTAGGAACTGAAGTTTTAATGAATTCTTTTTTGGAAAATTATTTTCTAGTATAAACAAGCGAAAACGAATTTATGCCAAATTAATTTTTTCTCGTTTCCTCTGAATGAGTATTCATTCTTTCAGTTTCAACGAATTCCGTCTAGAAAATTAAATGATTCCATTATCTTTAAGTATCATAATATAATGTAATATATTTTTTCTCAAATAAAAATAAATGCACATCGTCGTGCAAGTTACTATTGCAGACGTTCATACATTTCAAAATTCAAGTCAAGTATGTTAAAAGTCTACAAAAATCTGGAATAAAAATCGATAAAATATATAAAGTAACAAAGTGTTAATTACACATTCAATATTTAGCAAATAAAGCAAATTTCTATTCAGAATATATTTCTTCGAATTATCATCGTTTACATGCAAAAATATTTATTTCTCAAGAGTCTTGATTAACGAATCTCAATTAAAAATTCCTTCAACTCCAATCGCAATAAAAAAAAGAAATCGGTGATAGGGAATGATTTCGCAGCAAGAGAGCAAGAAACGCAGCAGGAACGGTGGAACGCTTAAATTTGACCATTGCAGAAGAAACTTTTGCATAATCCACGCCAGCCTGGGCCAAGTTTGACACTAAACGTATATACACGAGTTCCAGGCTTAAGTTTCGCAAACTTACCGCCACGGCGTGGATTACGCCGCGCTGCAAATTTCAACGCACGTAGAATGGCCATGGCGTTTTTGAAAAAATCGGAACGCCGACTGGGAATTCAACGAAGTCCGACGCTGTTTGAATGAGAAAGAATGGCGTTACGGGACAGTTTCGCGGAAAAGTTCGTGATTATTAAACTGCGAAGCTTTCGGTGTAACCGCCGTGGATAATATAAAATTATGAAAGCTGAAATTACGAGGGCGGAAGGATCTTTTGATTAGAGGGAAAGTTCACTGTGAAATTAGCTGTGAAGCGAATTCCGCTCTTTCCTTTTCGAGTTTTCCTTTGAGATTCTTTTTAAAAACGATTCAAAGATATTAATAATAGACGATAAGGCGAGGCTAATAATAAGCATATGGTTAATTTCTTTTCCTACGCAACGTATTTTTGTTTAAAGCGTTTGAAGGAAAGTTCTTTGTAAAATGTAAAACTTGAATTGTGAAAGTTATTCGTATTTAAGTTTCGCTTTGGAAAGCGAAACGAAATAGCTTACAGAGGAGGTGAAATAATTTCAATTGAAGATATTATCGAGTTATGAAAGTAATTCAAATGGTAGAATAATAAACAGCAACGTCATAGTAAATGAACCAAAAATTGATAAGAACACATATGTACGAAATCTTATATGTATTTACTTCGCGATGAGTGAGTCTTCAATCAATGTAAAATTCTGTTTCGTGAATTAAATTAAATTCCAAATTAACACAAATTAGTAAAATTCTGTTTTCTAAATTAATTAAATTAACAAAATTAATTAATAAAATATATAAATATATATATGTGTATGTGTATATAAATAATTGAATTTAATTTTTTCATTCAAATTTTATTAATTTAATTAATTTAGGAAATATATCGTGTAGCATATACTACACAATTCGACGGAAAATCATCCCTCCTATTTTCTTATTTCTTATTTCATCGCACCAATGAAATTTGATCTCTAAAAATCAACGCGAAATTATGCAATTCTTGCAAAGAGCAAGTACCATCAGAATCTCAAAGCGGAAGGAAAATAATAGTCGGGGAGAACGTTGGGAAATCAGGCAACTTACGGACAAACAACTTTCGAGAGGGTGAATTAGTTGATCTTAACTACTCATTCGAGGGTATAATCGAGTCACGTCGTCGTCCGGGCCAATTATCTTTGGTTTGAAAGTCGGTTAATGCGATTTCCCTGCAACTTTATCGTCGCCGATTCCGTTTCCCTCTGCCGGCTTTTCGAAAATTACCGTTTGATGGATGCGAACGAGCAACAAAAAAAAAAAAAAGGAAGGAAAAAAGAAGATTGGCGGAACCACCGACCAACTTTCGTCCCATCCTCTCTCTGTCTCTCCGGTATAAAAGTCACGGCAACGACAGCGATGCCTCAAGTGATAAATAGATTATCCGCACGCGGTTCGAATAATTTCTACCCGGAAAACCAATGGCTTTTTCCAGGCCGTAAACGCGTAACCAAACTTTCGTCCTCTCTGCTGTTTTTTTTCTTTCTTTTTTTTTTTTTTTTTTTGCTACCGTTTCTAGTCGAACTACGCGTTTTATATTTCACTTATTTTTCAATTCGGATTCGCATCGAATGAAAATATCGTTCAAAGAATCGCGAAACACGCGGTTTTTCGTTGAGAGAAGTTTGAATCGATGAAATCTATTATTACGTCGTTGTTTCAGATCATTCCAAGATAGATAGAGAAGTCGCAAACTACATTAATTAAATAATAGTCGATAATTATTTTAATCGTGCGAAGTAATTATATTCAAAGTTTTCATCCTTCCGCGTCGCAATTAATTCCACGTCATTATTGAAACTGGATAAATTCATCAATTTGTTTCGCTGTATTATCTTAGATATCGATAGAATTCAAATTGAAATTTCCGTACGTACACCGCTGAAAGTTATTCATATTTATTCTATTAATAATTCATATTTGTCCTGTGTCGCGTAGAAGCGGAGCAGCATGTGTTTCGAAGCTTCTTAATCTTCGTTTTCTGGCGGCGTTCGCCGTGTCTGCGGCGGCGACACGTCTCGATATATATCGATACGATGTATGCACATGCTTGGCGTGGAACGAGAAAGAGGATGGGGAAGGCGCGCTCGAAGAAAAGCTTCTGCCACTTATAAAATGTGCCGGCGACCCACTTGAATCTCGACTTGACTCCTCGATCATCGGTTGTCCGCATATAAATTACACCGGTGACGCCGACACCGCAATACCTATGATAAATAAATAGATCACCACCCACGAGCTGGGAAAATCTCTCTCGTCGCGACTCGCTTCCTAAGGAAATCGCGGAACAAGTTGTCCACTCTCGTTCGGAAATTCGTCGTTCGATCTTGAATATCACGATCATGCAAAAGTGTATCGCCGATCCTTCGACAAAGGCACGACGACGAAACAAAAGGAAAACTAAACGATTTGAAAAATAATCATCGTATTTCACGAGTCTCTGTTTCACTCCTACTTTTTTATTTAAAATTTGGACAAGTTGTCCACTATTCAGAAATTCTTGAAGCAATCACAATTAATATATGTAGTGAAAAATTTACCGTGTACCACATGTATACCTATTATATTCAGTATTAGGAAGATAATAAAAATATCAAGATCTTATTCACGAACTTCATACGAGTTCGCAAGTATTTAAAAACACCCCGAAAAGTTAAAGACAGTTCACCGTTTCGTTGCATCCTTTGCTTTTTAATGCATAAATTGATCGATTCTGTTTCAAGAATCTTCCAATTTTGAACCTAATTACTCTCAACTGGAAAATAATTATTTCAGACAAGTTCTAAGGGAAACCTAATGCCTCCAGAAGCATCGAAAGACATTAACATCGAAAGAATGTAACCTAAAAATGCAACGTAAATACAATTCGATCCCTTCACACTTTCCCGCAACCGATTTCCCTTTAACTTCGATCTCGAAGCTATTTGCCTCGCCGACGAAGAAGCCGAACCGATTTCCTTTCCAACGTCGACGCTGTTCGAAGGGAATTACAAGGGAAAAATTCGAATCTTCCGCCAGCAGTCGGCTATCATCCGATCGGTTTTTCGCCCTCCCCCCCCCCCCCCCCCCCGGCAAAAATGGTGACCCGGATCAGCGTGATTTTCCGGTTATTATGCATTCACGGTGGCGCAGCGACACCAGGTGATGGATGAGTCCCGGGACGAAGCGCGAATTATCTGTTTCGAAGCGAACCCTAAGACATCCGGTTTTTCCCAATGATTTACGAACATATTTTACAGCAACGGCCGATGTGTCGCCTCTTAATCCAGCCCCTTTTACCGCGTTTGATTTATTCGCGCTTAATTTCGCCAACGGATGAAAATTCAAACCGGTGAAATCGATTACGTCCAACCGGCGAAGAGTTACAACCATGGGCTCTCCATCCTCGTCGGAGAGGGTGGCGAAAGGGGATAGAGCAAACCGGATATCTTTCGCACGCGGAAGATTCACGCGAACCGGAAGCGAGACGGATTTTTATCCGTGGGAATTAGTATCGATTCCTTAGGCAGCGACGAGTGTTCGATCTTTTCTCTTTTCATTTTTTTTTTTTTTTTTTTATTTGTTTGAAAGTCGTTACAACGTTGATGAAACACTTCAATTTTATATTCTAATTCCACTTTACTTTCATTTCGTTTCTATTTCTATCTTCGATTAAATTCTATTAGAATTTTATTCTTCAATTCCATTTCATTCTTTATTTCTATCTTTGATTAATTTCTATGGTCGTACGTATAATTGGAATTTTATTTTTCAATGAAGAAAATCCCAAGAATTCGCTTAATATTTCTCCGTCGTTTTTTTTTTTTTTTTTCTTCCTTTTTCATCAAGATTTTATAACTCTGTGAGGTTACGAGGATAAATTTGTTGAATCATTCTGTAATATAATAATCTAGAAATAAAATTAACTTTTCTCTGCTAATTTTTTTCTCTTATAGTTATATATACTATACTGGTATGTAATAGTAATTCAATACTTTTATTGATATATATAATACAATATATGTACGTGTATTCTACTTGTACGTAGATTGAAAAAGAGGGAGGAAATTGTGTCAATGCCATTATACACGTAAATTAATACTAACAGTTTTGATACGTGAATAACTCTTATAATGTCAATTAAGTGGAACGATTTCGATATTCACTAATCGACAGAGAATTGAATTATCTGTCGATTAACCTGTCACTCTGCATAAATCTCAGTAATAGGTTTTAATATTAGTTAAATCAGTTCTTTAACGTAACCAATGGCATTGGAAGGATTGTTAATAAATCAAACCTAGATAATAAATATAATACTTTCCACAGAAAGTTCAAATTCCTCGTCTTATAACAGAGCAAGAAAATTGCAACAATCTAATATCCTATCTAATTCGAATTCGACTGTTAAATTCAAATTCTTTAAATCGAAAACTAATGAGTGAAAGAATTATACACGTGTAACGTTTCGATGACAATAGCTGAATGAAGACACGGTGGGAAATTTTAAGATTGTCCTCTGACAAATAACTTAAATTCCACTAATTTTATAAAAGCTCAAACGGAAGACTTGAATGCTGAAAAAAAATTAAAAAAGATCACAGAGGCGAATCAAATTTAATTCGAATCGTTTATCGAGAATTGACAAAGAAGAGGAGAACTGAGAGAGAAAGAGAGAGAGAGAGAGAGACGTCAAATCTTCGTCGCTACAAGAATGATTACCCTGTCTAACGTCAAGGTAGAACCTTAAACATGTATTACATTACATTATTCACCTAACAATACGATCTCATCAATCAAACTGTACTCTATACTTCCGAAGGAAAAACGTGAAAATAGAAAGTGTAAAAATAGAAGCTTCGACACTCCTCTAACACCATAAAGGAAACCATGAAATTATCCTGTCTATCTTAAGCCAAATATGTATTACGTCATCCAGTTAACTGAACCAAACTTCTCAATCAAAACGATATTTAACTCTTTTCTCAAAAGAGACGGCGCAAAAATAGACTGGTACCTTTATTACAACAGGTTTATCCGTATCAAATCAGTCATTTTGCAATCAAACTTGAAAATATAAGATCTCATCATCTCATGTGTAATCTTCAAAATTCTTCAAAAGTCTCCTCTTAAAAGTTTCAGAAGAAGAAAGTGTACAATTCCATATATATATCTTTTCTATCTATAGTAAGACAGAATTGGACACTTTCTTCTTCTTCTGAAATTTTTAAGAGACTTTTGGAGAATTATACATATAGAAATTTATATATATATATAGAAATTTCTTTTTCTATATATATATATAGAAAAAGAAAGACAATTGTTCTTCATTCAATTCAGCAACTTTCTGTTAAAAGAAAAACAAAATCAACCTTTTCCTGCTATTAAAAAAAAAAAGACACACACGCACACACCATCTACTTTAAATTTATAACAAACATCCCACGACTCGTCTATTAACACATTTCACGAACAAATTGAAAGCACCTGGTCGGATACACATACATATATACTTGACAAAGAAAACAGCTTAAAATCGGCCCCTTACACTCGTGAGAGCGTGTTCTTCCTCCGAAGAGGGCCGCGTAATTACAACGATCAATTAACGAACGATTAACACCGGTCTCCGGCGAACAAACGAGCGAACGAGCGAGCTGATTAACCGCACGCGAGGCTACATGCATGCGCCTACACAAGAGCTCTTTCTGTTTTCTCCCAACCTTGCGCACGCCTACCATTTCGGGCCACCGTTAAAACAACTCAGTGTATCAAGATGTCCACGTGATGATCTGGATCGGATTCGGCTTCCTGATGACGTTTCTAAGGAGGTACGGGCAGAGCGCGATAGGACTGACGTTCCTCCTCGGCGCCATTTTGGTCCAAGTTGCTATGATCTGCGAGGGGGTGGTGCACATGCAGAAGAACAATACGTCCTATTTGTCGTTGAAAAGGTTGGTGGAAATTTTCTTTTTCATCTAACGTGTTTCACATATTCTTTTAATATCTTCTTTTCTAACTTTTAACGTAATTTTAATTTCTACAGCATATATTATTGTGTAATTATTATGTGTGCAAAATTAGAATCTAGAGATTCCAGGGAATTAGTAACATTCGATTATTCGAAGGAAATAACCTCTCAATCTCGACATTTACGACAATTCAAATAATTTCATTAATTTAATTTTGTTTTTTTTTTTTTTTTTCTTTTCAAAATGGAACGACCAATATGATTTATGATTCACAGTTAATTAACATTTAAAGTAGAAATTTTTGATTCAATTTAAAACAGAGTTCACGTTTAATTTTACACGTCACTTACTGCGATGCAAAATATTATAATTGTAACGTATTACATAAAATAAATGTATTATGAAAATATCGGGATATCGTTGGAACGAAATATCATCCAACGTTTGATAATACGTTTGAAATACTGTTGCACGATTAACGGAGGAAAATTACCGAGAAAATTCGCACAGTCCGCTCGTAAATCGGAGATCTCACGGTTAATTCCATCGAGAATTTTTCTTTTTTTTTTCCCCTCCCCCCGATGCAAGTTGCAGCTGACGAGGCGTTCGATTAAAATAATTAAACAAAAATTTCCATCGGTGGAACTGTTAGTTGGAAAGTTTCAAACGAAGCCTCTCGCGAATTATAGATCGGCTCGGGTAAGCTTCGCTAATCCACGGGGCTGCTCGCGAAATTTTGAATTACAAATTACACGGGTGATGGAATTATAAATGGTGATTGGTTCTCTCGCTTTGCAAATACATGTAATGGGAACGCTGGGTGAATTTGCATAACAATTTGCGGGGGGGAGAGGGGAAAAAAAGAAGCGTAGAAACATAACGGTCAGATAAAATCCCTCTCGTAATTTCGTTTAATTGCAAAGCGTTATTTTATTTAACCCCGCAACTTCTAGCTCCCGCGTTAACGTACGATGAATAAAAAATTCCCTGTAATCTAAATATCTCGCATTTTCTCGACAACGAAAAGCACAATATTTACAATGGCTTGCAGAAGTGTTTGAAATAATTTTTACGTGTAAGTTACGTGCTTACGTTATAAAACAAATTGTTATGAAACGTTTCGAAAATTTAGAATCAACGTAAAAATGTATGTTGCCCATTTTCTTTTAAATTATAAGATGTTGCTTCTTTTCAGACAGATTTATTGCTTTCTTTTTACATATTTGTTGCCTTTCTGACAGAGGGAAATGTTAACGTGGTAAAGCCTAAATTTCAAAAAATACTAAGATATTGTCATCGTGCAATAAATAACGAATAAATTATACAATTTTATACAAAAACGGGAAAAGAACGGAACACAGGAAATGTTCCTTATTGAGTTTCCATCCGTTACGATAAACATCTTGTTTGTTAAATTAAAAATGCGGAGGAAATATTTACAGCTTGTAACCGTGAGAGATCGTTTCAAAAATTGAAAATCGAAGAAGAAATCACCGAAGGCAAGATTCCAAGAATCAGAGGAACAGCGTACCGAAAAGCCGAGACTAACGAGGGCGAAAGTAATTACTCTCGCAGCTAATTATGTCGTTGCATTCACAATGAGAATATTCCTGGATCGTTGAAAGGTTCCTTGCTTGACCAGATTTTAATTCGAATTAGCATGGAATTAACGCCGTAAGCAAGCTAATTGAAACATATAATATTCATTACGCGACTCTTTTCTCAGAGCCGAACGAACTCTTCACGTTTCTTGGCCTCCCAGCTTTCGTATCACCACCTCCGTGATTTCCATTTAAAATCTTAACAGCCGTAATACGCCCTTTTCGCCACGTTCCATTAAAAAATTAAAACACGATGGAACATCCTCGCTTTGGCCAATCGAAGTCTCTTGTTTCGCGTTCGATACTTTTTTATTCCGATGTTACAATATTACGCTTGTTAATTATTTTAATTCGACTTTCTTTGACGAAACATCGAAATACCAGACTATTTACGCTCAACGATATTATTTTCCCCAAGGAAGAATTTTTAAATTAATTTAAGTTACTTGAAAAGATCGTAATAAGGTACGAGACGGAAAATATTACGCGGGAGAATTTTTTTTTTTTTTATTTTTCGAATAATTCGCACGATGAAGCTAATATTACCGGCGAAATTTATTACAAATATCAATTTCCTTTGCGACGAAGAAATGAGAAAAATTGTGAACGTGAAAAACTGAATTTCTTGCATCTTTTAAAAGTCGAAGTTAATTTCCCGAAAAGAAAAGAGAGATCGGAAAGTAAAAGTTACATTTCTCGTTTGAAAGTCGACAAATTGACAAGAAATCCGTGATTCGTAATTCATTTACTCGCTATAATTGTCAGTTGATCCAGCATTCTAGCACAAGAACAGAGAAAACGAAAATGCAACGAGCATTTTCACGAGCAACTTGAAAATATCGCACATTCTAGCAAAATTCCACAGGCTTCTAAATCATTGCAGCAACACTACAAACTTAGTGTAAGCTTCTCCGAAATGTCTCGTCGAGATCTACGCGAAAGATTTACTACGCAAAGTTACAATTTTCTCTGAAATATTGCCAACAGCCTATGAGGTCATAAAAATGTTTCAGTGTAGTCAGCGTACATCAAGTCCTCGAGGGACAAATATTCCGATGTGCAACTATGTTCCAAATTATTCTCAACTACCCCAAAATATTCTATATATATATATATATATATATAAACTTCGAAAATGTTCCACGGTATCCTGGAACATTCCGCAACAACTTGCAAAGCCGAATAATATGTGCGTACACAGTGTGATATTGAAATTCTCCGGTGTGAAGGGAATTCGATTTCCAACAGTGTTCCGAATTATTCCAAAACTGTTCTAAAACGCTTTATAATCTTCCGAGACTGTGTTGAAAAGTGCACGTAATGTGAAAATTTCCCGCGAAACTCGTTTTTTCACCCACAATGATGTGGCAATATTTAAATTCAACAAATAAATTATGCATCAAATGTAATATTGCAATTATTGTGTAAATTACGCTTCAGAGCGTTGTGAAATTATCGTGCTCTGTTGAATACGTTGAAATTTTTATCGTACAATTTGAGAGGACAATAATCAGTATAAAAAATGAGACTTCTATTAATCGTTGTTGTCGCGTGTTAAAATTTTCATACTCTATAACGTATACTGTCAATATCGAGGTATAATAACAATTACACAGAATGTTTCAAAGCGTAGAAAATATTCCGTCACAGTCGTTTTCGTAAAAACTTTTGCACGTCTCCGCGAGGGATTTGTAACGAAGTTGGGAATAAACTTGAAAGCGTTGCAGCGCGTTTTGCGTCGCTCGAAATTACAAGGACAATTTTGCGGAGGATCGTACAGTTTCTCGAAGTCCCGTGCGAGACATGTTGCACAAAGTTTCGTCGCTCCTCGAAAGGTTTTCATGGCCATTCAACCTCAGGCATTCTTAGGGGCCCAAAGGATCGCAACGGTATCGCAACAATATCTCAGAATGTTGCACAGCTTCTCGAGTGGTTTCGCGATCCGCAATAATGTTGCACAAAGTTAACAAAGCGCACGATTGTTCCCGACAAGCTACCCAGCTGCTTTCCGCTTAAAACGGATGTATTAATTCCACATTTCTCTATCCATCCTCGCGCAATTTACAAATGCTTTTCCATTTGAATAATCTAACTAACTAATTACGAGACACCGTCGCGGACTACCTCGTCTCGGCATTGCTTTCCACGCGAGGGATCATATTAAAATAATTACAGGAAAGACAGGAAAGACAGGAATTTAAGAATTTTCAGCGCGACGAAAAGGAAAATCTTTTCTCATCAGAAAGACTATTCATGAACTTTTGAACAATTTGAGAAAAGAAGCTTTTTCTACAGACAAGTAAAGGTTAAGAGAATATTTTTAAACTAAATTTCAAAATAAAGTTTAAAAAAAATTAAAAAAATCTCTTGCGCTGGAATGACGTGTCACGCACGTCGAGAATTTTTTGTTCCAAAATTGTAATATTTTCTCAGTTTCAAGTATATTTGAGCAAAACAAAATAGGCAGAACAAATAATAAATTTATTAGTTAATAATTTCTATCCAATGATATAATGACCGACGAGTTCAAAAAGAAAACGACGAATTATTGTATACGTATTTGGTCACTCGTTGTGGTCCGCAATCAGTTGCCAGCTCAAGTGGTTATATAAATTTCGAATTTACTTTATTTCTCACCTGTGTCATTAATAATGCACGTCAGTCAGAAACCACGTAGAGTGAATTGCATTTTATCGTCAATGGAATTTCAAAATGCGATATATTCTTCAGTGAGAAAGAAATAAAAAATAAATAAAAATACGGAGGGAAATTTTCGAAATTCTCGCGTGGCACAAGGTCGAAGCTTCTCATTCGTAGAAGAGAAAAAGAAGAAAAAAAAGAAGAAAGCTCACGATACACGTATATTGGAAACAAATAAATTCGTATACCGATTTCAGTCCCTAATATACACATCAGGTCCCTATTGGCAGAAAAGTCCGAGGATATTTTTGTCGGCGGCACAGCGGCGAAATATATATTCGAACCGGCCGATGCACCATTGAATGCCAAAGCCAGCTTGTACGATTGTGTTTACCTGATGCATGAATAGTTGATAAACCGAAAAAGTGTGCAACGAATACTCTCTGTGTTTCGAGTCCTCTGTGCTTTTCTCCTCCCCTTCGTCGAGCCTCGAATTCACGTTGGCCTGTTGCAATAGGAGAAAAAGTCTGCGTCCGAATTTTTAAATGAAAAAAAATGAACATAGAATAAACGTATCGCAGTGTCCCTGTTTTTTTTTTTTTTTTTTTTTTAGTGTGTTTACTTATTTCTTTCAACGATCTCGACAATCGTTATTCGTTTGCATTTATTGGGTAATACGTGTAAATATATCGAAAAGTGTATATATACATATAAATAATAGATAAAGGAGCATACGAAGTATCTATATAGAATGTCTCGTGATCACGACAAAAAAATCGATGCATCGATCGTTAACCTATTTGCATCACTTTGGCATAACTTTTACTGTACGATTGATCATATGCAATTTATCAAATCACTCGCAATCTGTTCTTATTGATAAACGTTTCTATTTTCTATTAATATTAATTACGTAATACACACTAATAAATGTACATCAATAATGTTAAAACCTAATTACCTGATAAATATGAAACTTTATAGTCGATTGCTACCAGCAGCTTATTCCGCGTTTGACGATACAAAGCAGATTCGATTACCCGTGAAATATTTCGCTCATAATGTAAATGGATCAACTCTCGTAAATTAAACAGAAAATGCAAATTATCAAACTTGATCTTCTCGAAGACAAAATTTTTGTGCATAGAATCATTCCCCTTCCCTCTTTAATTTAACCTCTCGCGCTGGAACGACGAGAATATTTGGCTCAAAATTGCAATATTTTCTCAGTTTTAAGTATATTGAAATATAACCCAGGGAAAACAAATAATAAATTTATTACTTATTAGTAATTTCTATCCAGTGATACACCGATGAATTCAAAAAGAAGACGAATTACAATAATTATTATATAATTACGTATATACGGTTTGGTCACTCGTTATGGTCCGCGAACCACTTACTAGCGCAATAGGCCAATGAAATTGGTATTTAAGAAAGAAAGAAAGCAATAAATCTTGGCAAAATGAAACGACATTCGACAATCCGAAATCTAAAGCAAATGTAGATTTAGAGACGATTTAGCTGTTGTTTCTACACGGCCGACTGGAGAACGCGGAAGAATCGTCAACGCGACGCGCTAAGTCCGCGCGAACAAACGAACGAACGAACGAACGAGCAGGATATCACGTCTCTGTTCCGGTTTCTGTGATCCGACCTGTTTGCATAGCAGTCGAGAATGCGCATCCATGTTATGAATACTGATCTCCGGTTTTCGGAGGCGACTAGCAGCCGGTTAATAACACGAGTATCGATCAACCAAAGCGTTGGGCCACTTCCAGCCTGCTGAGCGCGGACGTTGCTGTGGCCACCCCGTTGATATCCATGGGCGCTTTGCTCGGCAAGACGACCTATATGCAGCTAGTGTTCATGGGTATTCTCGAGCTGATCGTGTTCACCGTGAACAAGTACGTGGGCGAGCATCTGCTTATGGTAAGTCAATCCCACTTTCTACCGGCGTCACGCTCGATTTTCGGCAACGACTCCTGGCCCCTCGAGCACGCCGAGTTTCCCTCCCGATACCGGAAACGATCATCCCACGGAACGTACAGAGAGCTTTGCCAAGACCGTGTTGCTGGCTTTTATGGTAATAGGGAGATCGGTACACGTGGTGCAGAGATTGGAGAATTTTTACTAAGGAGACGAGAATCGTTCGTACGTAGCGGTTGATTTTTAAATAATTAAGGAATTTTCGAGAGAGATTTTTCGTACGTAGCGGCTGATTTTTAAATAATTAGGGAATTTTTCTATGATTATCTCTTTAATTTGACAATTTGGTAATAACTTTAAATTTTAGTAGAATATTTGAAGATTTAGAAGAACAGTTATTTAAGTTTAATCTTCTAAATAGAATTATCTCACATTTTGTAATGAATTTTGGAACTGAGATTAATGATAATTCAAAGATAATTGGAAATTTTTATAATATAGTACAATTTTATAGTGCAATAAGGTGTTAGTATAATAAAAAAAATGAATTGTTCTGCCGAATCAACAATTAAAATTAGATTCCAGAATTACTTACTTGTAGAATGTTTATATTTTCCACGTATTACGTGTATTTAATATACGAAAGACAAAATATACATAAATAAACTGTAGATCATTTATAAGCCAGAGATATTAATTGGGACAAAGATCCAGAGATATTTAATTCTATGAAATTCAAAGATAAACACTTGTATTTGAATTTTTCATTTAAGATTGTTAGATAGTTAATTTTGGACAATGAAAATGGAAACATAGATCTTTTAAATTCGATAAGTTTCGTCCGAGTGATTAATTAATTTTCCATTTAATTAAAGCTACAATTTCTGGCGAGTCATTTTATAGAACGATTAATACATAAAAACGTATCGATAACGTATAATACAATCGAAACAGACGTTGATAAAATTTTTCTTTGATGTTCTTCAATCTATGTTCTCTCTCTCCTCAACCACGAAGTTCCAAAAAGTTTGATATTTTCGAGGGAGCAATCACGAGCGGTATAATTTCGAAAGTTCCGTAAATTTCAAAGTTTTTGAACGACGTTTGAATAGAATTAGTGAATAGTGGTAATTAGGAAAGTTGCGAAAAGTATTCGAGGCGATCGATCGTTTAAAAAAAAAAAAAAAAGAGAAAGGAAAGGGAAGGAACGAAAGTCGGCTAGCGTGTAATCGATATCCAGGGAAGTCGAACGAAAACGTACCGATCAAATTGTTTCTCGTTCTTACTTTGCTTTATTGAATTTCTTCGAAAGTCTGTTTTTCTTAAAAAAAAAAAAAAAAATCTAGAATATCGTTGAAATCGCTGTTTTCATTGTATGTCCGAAAGAGTCGCAAACACGATGTGTATCACTCGTGATCAAGTATGTTTCCATAGTATTTTATATTGTTGGAACATTATGTTTACCGATTTTATTTTCGACTCGAAACGATGAATGAAATTTCTATTAGATCACACGTCAACGTTTATCGGTAAAAATGTTGTTACTGTATGAAACAGAAATGTTTTAACAAAAACGCCGTTCAACGTCGCTTACTATGAATCGAGGAGTATCAACAAAAGCAGTTCTTGACCTAAGTTTTTTTTTTCTTAATTTCTTAGACAACTGTCCGTTTTGCGATGAAATTTTTATCTTATCGAAAATTGATGTTGATTTTATAAAAATTTTTCCCGTTAGATTCGCAATTTTGTGATTTAATTAGATATTATAGTTCTTCTATGATATATCGAAATGAAATTATGTATACAAAAAATACTTATAAAATATATTATACATTGTGACAAACATTCTTTAAAAATCAATATGATTGTATATTATCTATATTTTGATTTATTGTGAAATTAATGGACCTTACGAAAATATTTTTTATTATATTCACAATTTTATAATTTTATTAAATAGTTCTGAGATTGTTAGTAAAATTTACGTAATACGATGAATATTTTGTTTACAAGAATTGAAATATATTGTCACAAACACTTCGATTTTTCATTTAACTCAATAATGTGTTTATCAAAAGTATCAAAAAGCACAGACACTCTATCAAGACTAATGCTCTAAGTACTTTGATCAAATCGAATTAAAACTCAAATTTTCACTTCGCAGGCCGTCGATGCGGGTGACAGTATGTTTGTCCACGCATTCGGAGCATACTTTGGACTTGCTGTTAGTTTCGTATTTGGGATGAAGGACAAGCCCAAGGAACATCATCTCGAGGGACCATCCTACAACTCCGACATTTTCGCGATGATCGGTCTGTCTTTCAATTTCTTCCACGCTTCACCAACGAAACATCACTAATTTTGTTAAATTTTAACCCTGCGCGCAACACTTATCAAATACGAAACAAAACTTTATTTTTTGCATTGAAACAACATTGATAATGGTGAAACTGGTGAAAGAGCCAAGTCTTTTCAAATTTCTTTCATCATAAACATCAAATTCAATTCCCTTCGAAATGTCACAGCAAGGAAGAAAAAAAAAACAATTTCCATCACACGTTGAAATTAAATCAAATTTCAACCAATAATCAATGTAACCATCTATGTATCCCTCTCTTCAAACCGTACTGCGATTGTCACGTTGCACAAACGAATTCATCGGCGCGAACCGACGAAAGATAAGGTATCTTTGAGGAAAACGTACGACACAGTTCTAGTTTGCTTCTATAGGCACGGTATTCCTGTGGCTGTTCTGGCCGTCGTTCAACAGCGCCGCTCTAGAAGGAGACGATCAGCAAAGAGCCATTATAAACACCCTTCTGTCGATCTCGTCCGGCTGTGTGATCGCGTTCGCGACCTCCGCCCTGGTCTCCAAGGATAGCAAATTCAACATGGTACACGTGCAGAACTCGACGTTGGCCGGCGGTGTAGCCATCGGCACCGCGGCAGGTACAAGACGACCTAATTAATCGGAGATTTACATTGGACGGTACTCAGGCCCTTGTGCGTCTAACCGAACGACATTTTCTGAATAAACACAGGCATGATGTGCAAACCGGTGGGTGCTTTGGTCGTTGGCGCTCTGGCTGGACTACTCAGCGTACTCGGCTACAAATATCTCACGGTAATTGGCTCCGTTACGTTTTTTCTTTCCTTTTTTTCGCTGTACAATCATAGAAACTACCAAATTTTTTCGTTCGTTTTAATTCGATCTGATTCACTGATTTTTATTAGAAAGTTTCACAGGAAATAAAACTGTCAACGACAAATTGATCGTGACTCAAGAAAAAAACTCAAGTGGAGATGATGCAATTAATTATCTAATATTGTTTGCTACACTGTAACCTCAAGCACTCGTGTGTATTTTAATAATAATGTATTTTCAATACTTGTCAAATCTTCATTCATCGTATTTTTCTTAATTTAACCTAAAAGAATGTACGAAGATGACACGCGAGACGATCGTATTGAAACCATAACGTCCCTATGTTGTTATCTTAATGAGTTTCCTAAACTACAACCGCGGATAGTTATTAAATCGTGTTCGTATTATAAAATAAAGTTAATAAATTTAATTATTTGGAAGCCAGTGGAATGATCCCGTTCGATAATCATGCAAATGTAGAAGTCCTTCCTTCCTCTCTTTATCTCTTTCTCTCTTTCTTTCTTTCTTTCTCTTTCTCTCTCTCTCTCTCTCTCTCTCTCTCTCTCTCTCTCGCCTCGGTGGAAAGTGTTGACGAGGTCGACTGAAATTTTTAAAGCTGCCAAAGTGGCGGAGAAACTTCCCCCGGCGCGGTTCGTATACGTGGGGAACATAAATTTCGCGGAAAGTGGGTTCCGTCGATGGAACGACGTGCACGTGAAGCCCGGGAAACGATTATGAATCGCGAGCAAATTAAATTTACCGGCACGTGATCGGCTCTGACGTCGGTTATCCTCGATGGTTACCTCCAACAGCCTGTATCGCGTTACTTTCGTATTTCGTTACCGTCCAGTAGCCAGATTCTCGTTAATCTCCCGTGTCAATGCCGTGATTTCACGTATCGCGGATTAGTTATCACCGTGATCACATCGTACGATGCTTTTTTTCAAAATTGTTGCACTTTGTCAGAAAGTGTTCTCTCTCACACTCGTAACTGTATTTTTCGCCGAATTGGCGAGCTCTTCTCTTTATAGTTGAAGAGAACAGAGTTATTTCGTTGATGTAGCAAATGTGAAAAAGAGAATTGTATCTCTTTTTGTATTTTATATATTTATTTGTATTTTATAAAATCAATAGCCCATATGTATAAATTTATAAATTTCTAGTGTTATTTTATAAATTTATAATGTATAAATTTCTTAATGTATAATTTATTTTATAAATTTATAATGTATAAATTTCTTAATGTATAATTTATTTTATAAATTTATAATGTATAAATTTCTTAATGTATAATTTATTTTATAAATTTATAATGTATAAATTTCTTAATGTATAATTTATTTTATAAATTTATAATGTATAAATTTCTTAATGTATAATTTATTTTATAAATTTATAATGTATAAATTTCTTAATGTATAATTTATTTTATAAATTTATAATGTAATAATTTATAATGTATAAATTTCTCGATATTTGAAAATTCTTTCTTGATCTTTCACTACCATTTTTAATCTAAAAACTTTTCCTCTGTATCTCATACAGTTTCGTAAATATTCGCGGCAATACGAAAAGTCAAGATCTTTTTCCTGAAAGAAAGAAAGATCAACAAACGGAGGAAGAAGAAAGGATCAAAGTATCGATACCATGTAATTTCACCCAGCATCTCTCAATTTTCACGGAACACAAACAAAACTGTTCCCTTAGGGTCAAACTATCGATAACGCGTAATTTAACCAACTGTCCCTTAATTCGCACGGAATACAGACTTTTCAACTATTTCATTCGAGCCCTAGGTCGCCCTTCGGTTTCGACAGTGGAATATAGAAGCCGCGCGATGGCGGTATTGACTTAGGAAGATCCGCAGAAGACGAATAATCATCGCGAAGAACTTTCGTCGGAAGTTCTTTTAATCATCCGGGCGATTCATTCGCGTGGGGATTTCCTTCGCGGCTCGCTAATCCCATATTCTTTATGTACTTTGTTCTTCTGGCTTCCTTCACAGTTTCCTTCCGTGGAAGGTACTATTTCCAATATTTCAAACGCGTTGATCAATGATCTTTTTCGAAATATCTGACGATAATTCGCCGATTAACAAATAATACGTAAATCTCGCGTCTATTTTGTTGAAATTTCTTCCTTCGAAGACTTCGAAGTTCAATTTCATTAACAGTGATACTAATAACAATGGAACACTATTCGATTGTTAAATCATTAAGGACGTTGCATTGACGCAAATTGCAATTTACGTCATCGAATTCTGTTTCTTAATTCGCTTGATATTTTCTTTAATGCTTCGCAATTTATGTTCAAAGAAGTCGATGCATGAACGAGTTAAAATTGTAGCTTGAAGATAAGAAAAGGACCGATATATTTTTGCGGAGGACGAAAAAAAAAAGTATACACATGGGGGTGATATTTTTTACGCGACGACAAGAAAAAGAGAAAAATTCGAAGTAAATTGTTCTCAAAGCGGTGCACATCATCCACTTAGTGTTTCCTATTTTGTTATCTTTCTCGCTCGTTTAACGCTCACGTAGATCTATGCTTTCCACGAAACAGTCAGTGGAAAGCATAACAGTAAATATTAAAGCGTATCTGAAAAAAACTCGCAAATTTGCGTGAAATTTAAGAGCGGCGATTAACCGTACGTTACGGATGCGTTATTATTATTAGTGTTAATAACTATTAACAAGGTTTAGTAGAACACCAAAGAGCATAAAAAAAAAGAGAAAAAATAAATAGACGAAAAGGATAAATTACCGTAGCGTAATGTATTTCAATTTAAACGTCATTTAAATTGCCAATTTAAATCGTCATGTTTTTTCGATGAAATATAAAAAAAACGTTAAAAAAAAAGACAAAAAAAGAAATGGAAAAAAAACGGCAATTTGAAAGCTACAATTCTTTTTTGGCAGTCGTTTTAATCGGAAAAAACGATGCATACGAAAAATATGTACAAATGTTAAATTTTCGTCGTGATATTTTTGTTTGTCACCAACTCTTTTTGTTTCAATGTGTCCTTCTAAATTTCGTAAAAACGAAAATTACGCGAGAGGAAATTTTTTTTTCACGTGCTGCGGGCATCGTGTTCAAAGAGAAGAGTAATATTAACTAAAATAGGTAAAAAAAAAAAAAAAAACAGAGAGAGAGAAACGTTCAACTGAGGCTGGAAATAAATTAAATTGGTTTTCCAAAGTAAAAAAAAAAAAGAAAAAAAGAAAAAAATTTCACAAACTACTGTCTCATTAATACTCTCGTCCTAATTAATACTCGATCGTTATCTCTCATCTACACCCGTCATCAACCCTAATACCTTAATTACAATCTAGATTTCATCCACCTTATCATTAATTCTCACAATCCTAACCACCATTCCTGGAAGTCTTCCACTCTGACTTTATCCTACAATTTATCTCAATCCTCAATCTTCACTTCAATTTTACTATATTTCAATAAATACAAGAAACCAGCTGTACTTTTCGAAAATTTCCTACTTTCAATATTAATTATCGATGAACGATGATTATTTACATTACATGTAAAATTTAATTTTAATCAAATATTATTTAAATTAAATCGTATTCTTTGAATATACTTTGAGTGTAAACGAAGACGAATTTAAAAACCACGATGTAACTTATTTGCGAAAATTAATAACTTATTATTCCACGATTGTAATTTAAGTAAAATTTGCAGTCTGAATCCAGTACAAAATTTGCAAATTTTAAACTATTAAACTTTTTCATTATATCAATTTGTTCATTTCAGACAAAAAGAATCAATTGTATATCAATTTTTTTACCAATATCAAGCAACAAGTCAAATTAAAAAAGAATAAAAGATCGACGAGAATTTACTCACCCTTTACAGCAATCTTCCTCGAACTCGCGATAGCCAGGCTTTCAGTCACGATTCTTCCGCTTCTTCTTCCAGCCACTGATCCAAAAACGTCTGAGGATTCACGACACGTGCGGCGTGCACAATCTCCACGGGATGCCCGGCGTTTTGGGCGGTATCTTCGGTGCGCTGATGGCAGGCCTCGCTAATGAAGCTTCTTACGATTATTCCCTTTACGAGGTGCGTAAGTTACTCCCTTTTTATTCTCCTTAAGGGAGAATTAATCGAGTTCGCAAGGAATGACTTATGTATGTGACTAGCCAGTGTGGATAGCAACGAACTTCTACCTGTTCTACAGGACAAAAAGCCTCAGAGACCGTTTAATCTATCGGTCGTAAAACGAACATCCCACTTGGTGAAAGTAACAAACTCGTGGCTGTTACTGTTGTTGCTAACCAACGGAACTTTGGACTTTGCTAGATCCCAGGGGATGACCGCGGAGATCTTTGCCCTGCGTTCTCTATGTCATTGGATCTTGAGTTACTTGGACTTAGTAGATCTTGGATTTGATAAAAGATGATGGAAATGTGTTGATGATTTTTGATATTCTTTTTCCTATTGGTATCTTAAAAATTTTCAATCAGAATAATCAAATCAGTTAGGCATGCATATACGTCAAAAATTCTGGAGTTATGTTCCTCTTCTTATCAGATTCTTCACACTCTTCACTCTTTCTAAACATTCTCTTTCCAAACGTGAATCACTTACCATTCTTACACTCTCTCATTCTAAACAATCACACTTTACAACACTTTTCATTCAGTTAGTATTGTACAACTGTCGTTCAATATTTCCACTCACACTTTGGTTCATTCACTCACACATCTAAACGTCTGTTATAAATTGTCCAAAAAACATTGACTAACAAATATATGTGAAAGACTTGAATGATTATCAAAATACATGATCCATACATGTATTTTATTTCTAGAATTTCCCTCTTTTGGAATGAGAGATATCAAATTTTATTGTAGACTTCAAATTTTCTTTCATTACTATGTAATTAGAATTGCTCAGATATAAAGATCTTTCGTAACTTGCTAAGAATCATGAGTAATCTTTAAATTTATGATTCATATATTGTTTCATTGAAAATCTGGCTTTTCCTTATTAGATCTTTCCCGCGAGAGCACCAAGCTCTGAAGCAAAGTTAGCTGAGATGAGGGACAATTATGGTATATCAGCTGGGCTTAACAGAACAGCAGGGGAGCAGGCTGGCTATCAATTATTAGTACTAGCAATTACAGTGGGAATCGCTATCGTTTCAGGATTAATAACAGGTAATCGTTTCTCATTGATTATCCGCATGACATTTTGATAATGATAAATTGCACGACTCTTCACTGGATTTCCCTCGAATTTTGGCAGAAAAGGACATAAACAATTATTCAGAATATTAATCAATTTCAAAATATTCAATGCAAAAGTTATTAAAATTAACAATGCAAATTTCTTTGCACTTTTTTCTTGCGATAGATATATAGCAGAAATGTAAATTTATACGTAGCTTGCTTTGAGATCACATCGACATCACACTGGGGCAAATAAATTCCTGTGTAGGTTTAATGATGCGGATGTCAATCTGCGGTTCTATTTCCGAGGAGCAAAAATTCGACGATGAAGCCCACTGGGAATTGGAAGAGGAATCTTCACAGGAGTCGAAAGTCAAAGAAGGGAACAGCTGTGGCGGCGATCAACTGCCAATGGCCCATATCTGAAGCGGGTGCTTATAGTATATCGATATATCGATATATCGATTTATCAATATTATATATCGATAACAGCAGAAGATTCCGCTTGCATATGAATGCAAATAAAGGAAGAAATTAGAACCGTAAACCTAGAAAAATTTGTAAAATTTATTAAACAATTTGTTAAACATCGTATTCGACGCGTATTTGACGCGTATTCGACTGATGCAACAATACACAGTCGGTTATTTCATACATATTCAACAGGTATCAAAAAGTGGACTAGAGAAATCAATATTACAGAAAACGGACCACGTAAAATGAAACAATTATGGAAAGAAAAGCGAAGCATACAAAAAATGTATGGTATTCCATTTTCTTTCTTTTAATTGCATTATTTATATTTTTTAGAATATTCTATAAATTTTTACGGTAAATCATTTATAAGGGCGAGCGTTTCTAGGAATAGCAGTATTTATCGGATCGTCTAGCGTATTAAAATAATTATTGTAAAAGCACTATAGATCGATCAGAAATAATGCATATTTAAACATGATAATATATTATTCTTGCTAAACTTTTTGTATATAATTATAATAATAATGGTAATAGAGATAATTCATTCCTTAAAATTGTCAATAACAATCCATCGAAATTTTAATTATTTTTTTTTATGTAATAAGTTTAATATCGTCTTTTAGTATTCAAATCAACAATTACTTCATTAACGCATGTACCACCACTTTTGCGTTTAATGATTTCAAATCGGTATAAGTTTGCCCTGTCCCAATGAAAACGATAGGTTGTCCGGTAATATAGGTCATAGAAATCGCCGCGCCTACCTGAAAATCCAGAAACAATATAAATAATAAATAATATAACAATATGTCATAATAGAACTATTTAATTATATCCTATCAACAAATTCTATTCACCTTATCATCGATTGTATCAAATTTAGTTAACACAATGCCATCAATGATATGAGGATTGTTGGACTGACTATGATCGGCTAGTGCTTGATTGAATTTCACCAATTGATCAACAGCTTCGTTTCCAACAAGAGCTTCACCAACAAAAAGTACGAGATCTGGTTCGTTTACTTTAATCAACTTAGTCAAGGCTCTCATTAACGGTTCGTTATCTTGCATCCTGCCTGCAGTGTCCACTAAAACCACATCGATTTTCGAGTCCTTAGCGAAACGGATCGCTTCCATGGCAATACCAGCAGCATCTTTTCCATAACCTTTTTCGTACAATTGAACCATAGTTTGATTTCCATGTTTCTCCGGTGGATGAAGAGCATTCAAATGGCGCATATGTGTTCTCAATTGCTCAACTGCACCAGCTCTGAAATAAAATTAGATAAAAATATATCTATATTGAAATAGAAAATTAATAAACAAATGACGATGTACTAATTAAATAAGATACCTAAATGTATCACATGCTGCAATTAGCACGCGAAAATTATTCTCTATAAGCCAAAAACAAATTTTCGCTAGATTTGTTGATTTTCCCACTCCATTCACACCGCAAAAGGTCATAACGTAAGGTCTACTGTTCTTTTTTGCTTCCATTGCATCTCGCAGAATGTCCACACGTCTCTTTGGGGACAATATTTGTACCAACGCGTCGGTCAACGTGGCTTTGACGGTATTAGCTACACTGTCAAATGTACCAAGCACTTTTCCTTCAAGCTTCACACCAACAGAATCGCATAATTTTTGAGCAATTTCGGCTGCTACGTTTTTTGAAATCAAATGATCCTTCAATTTTTCTAAAACCGGAGCCATGTCTTCACGTTTCAACGATTTGTTACCAACCAAACTTTTAAACATTGAAAACATGCTGTTGGTTTTCTTTTGTACTTGTGGCTTGGAATTTTCCATTTCTTCGTCAGACTCATCCTCAGAGTCACTTTCAACTACTATATCACGAATACCGCCTTTCATTTGGCCCACTAACTAAAAAGACAATTTAATACATTCAATTTTTGACTCACTAAAAGAATGATTTAAATAATTCATTTTTTAATTATGCAAATAAATTATTAAACATAATCATCATTGACAAAAAATAAATGATTTATACTGTTTTATCAGCTGCCACATAATCACCACTTTCTTCTGGTTTATCTTTGGTGCGTTCCAAAGCAGCAAGATCTTTGATGGTCCCACCTAATTCCCATACACGAGGTTTCTTGCCAGCTTTCTCGGGTTTTTGACCTTTTCTGTGAAATATAAATATCTCATGTAATTCATATTATTTAATATAATAAAAAACTTCTTATTTCAGAAATTAAGAAACTCACTGCTTATCAACTTTCTTCTTTTGATTATTCATTTTTTGTGCCAATTTCATACGATTTGCAATTAAAACTTCTTCATTTATTTCTCCGTTATGATTTATTTGATTGTGTGATAAATCCTGTTTTGGTACCTCTTGAATTTTCACTGTGAAATTAAGTAAAAGAAAGAGTATAAAAAATTACGAAATTATTGAAAAACAGACAAACTTAAATTTAATTATCTTTTAATAATTCATCATTAGAAATTTAACTTATTTAGAAAATTAATTCCCCAATCTAATCATTGTTAATATTGTTGATCCACAGCAAAAGTGAATAATTCATTGATATGTACATATGTAAAATCCAAAATCACTCACTTTGATCATCTTTATTAGTATTAACTCCCTTCTTCCTTTTACCTAAAAGCGAAGACCCCCATTTCCATACTGAAAACGATATATTACTACCTAAATGAAAATTTCTTGCCATTCTATATTAGATTCTAGACAAATAACTCATGATACTCACTAGTAAGAAATAAATGAAAAGACCAAAAATTTTACATTAGTCCAAAACCACTGTCAACCTTATAACCATAAATAACAGAATTACTTGTATTACATAAAGAATTACATCCAAACCATTTTAAATACAAGAAAAAAAACAATAATGTAAAAAAGAATACAGATAGCATTAATCTACAGAAATGAAATAATTAGTATATAAAGCTTATTAAAGGCAATGTATTTGAAATAAATGAAACATGTGCTGTGAATAAAAAAACGTGCTTCCACGTTGCAATTGTTACATACCCTGTTTTTTATTATCTTTATCATCTTTCCGTTCAATCATACTAGCAACAGTCTTCTTTGATTTTTGACTTTCATCGAAGGTACGCATTTGTTTAGGTATCTTAGCCTGTGTCCTTGCCCATTGTTCAGCCATAGCAAGCACTTGCTCGTAATTATTTTGAAATTCAAAGTTATAAAACCATTTAGAGTTCTCCAATTCATTTTTGAATCTATCTCTGAATTCTAAATGGATGTCATTTAAAAATTTGTCTACATACGATAATTGTAGTATCTTTTGATATGCAACAACAAACACCAGCTCAAATTCATTATCAAGTTTGTACTGTAAGCGTAAGGAATCGTATTCAAATGTATGGTTTCCCGTACGTTCCTGTAAAAAGAAATTATAGAAAAAGAAATTAATTGTTTAATGATCAGTTATTTGTATATGAAAACTATTTCTACGATCAAATAATTAATAGCACTCCATATAGACGTAATCAAATTTAAAAAAAAACAAATATCAAAACAGCAATACTTACTTGCAATATGACACTTCGTATTAACGCATTAACACTGGGTGCAAATATTTGCGAGGTGCTTTGAAAACACCATAGAACAATACCACCTTTACTGAATATAGTAAATAAATCGAGCATGATTGTACGATTCTTAATAATAAAAAAATGTTTGATTAATATTGCGACCTAACCTACTGATGATCATGCACTTTAATTTTTGTACACGTCAGATACTGCAACAAACCTTAGAATAAAAGCTATAAGATACGACAAAACGTGAACATTGAGATGTTTTAAGGCAACTACACATTGCAATGAAAGGCCATGAAAGGGCGCCAGATTTAGAAAGTAGTTTTGGATGAGGGAACTATTTCAAAATATTAAAAATCTTTTATCTTTGAAAATTATATGAAGTTATATGAAAGTTACATAAAAATTACACAAAGTTATATCCAAAATATTATACTATTGGTAAATATATAAAAAAAAAAGTCTAAAATTATTCATTACTTTTCCATTACTCCGTTATATTTATACAAATAATTTAAATAAAAAATTATTCATATAAGAAAAAATATTAATTTTTCATAACAATATTTATTTTTAAAAATTAAAGAAATATCTAAGAAATGACATAACATCAACTTCATATTTAAATATTCATTATTAATTACCTCATCACAAACAGTCACTACTAGTCATGCTAATAATAATGCTGTATCTATAATTAAAAATATAGTTGTTGTAAGACATATTTAAAATATTTTCTATTAAACATTCAACATTGTATAGATTTGTAAGTAAAATATACTTTCCTAGTTTTGAAACACAAATTTAATGCAATTAGAATAATATTCTGAAATATTAAACAATTTTCTACAATTTATTTTTTTTTTTTTTTTTACTTTATCAATACAATTATTCTTTAAACCGAATAATGGATATATTTTCAGTGCTATAATTCTGAACAGGCAGTGTATGATGATCGCATATACTTAAGCTTTCAACTTATCTTATACATTATTATGCATAAAGTAAATATAAAAATGTATAATGAAAACAATTCCATTAATGATATATACAATAACTCCATAATGCTTTACATAAATTAATAAGATTTCATAGTAGCTTAGTTATAAATTTCTATAAGGCTGTATTAGAACCATACATCATCTGAAGAATTTGAATGTTTGTAGACATCTCTTGTTCACTTCTGTACACTATTGTAGTCGAATAAAAATATGTCATTATGATAGTGAGAAAAACCTGCAATAATAATGATCACATAAGGCATTGAATATCTAATACTTGTATAAAATATATTATAGAAAAAACGCTTATGATAACGATGATGTTTCAAATGCTTAGAATAAAACAACATTTATAATTTTCAAAAATTTTTTATATAATTGAAGAAAATCAAATAAAAAAGAAAATACTTTTCATATATAAATGTACAAAAAAATTTCTTTTATATTCGTAAAAACGTACATTACAGTCTATAAGAAAATTAAAATGATGCTCACACATCACCTTATTCGCATCATCTAAACTGAAGTTCAAAAATTCCCTTCCGAAAATGGACCAATTTATGAATACATGTACAGATATATAGAAATTACGTAAATACAAATATAATGCTTTGGCTATAAGTTCTTTGTTCAAATAAATTGTGAAGATTTATTATTATAATAAATTTGTCGAATTTGAAAAATATCACGATATTAACAAATTTGTAAGAAATTTTATAAAATTGTAATATTTAACTATGAAGAACAGTATTACTAAGAAAACAGTCTTTATATGATATCAATAATACTGTAAGAAAAACATTTTTTCCTAATATAATGCAACTTTTTACACAAGATTTTAATCGTAAATTTGACCGATAACTTTATATATATTTTATTATGTTTCTACGAAGTTTTCTCTCAAAGTTTGTAAAAATATAAAAAAATCATTCTTTAAAAGATAATCGTATAAATTATTTACATGTGAATAATATTAGTTTTTATCATATTTTCTAGGTAACCTAGAAATAAATTTAAATCATATATACTTTGTGCGTGTTAAGGCGCTTCCTCCTTTTGTGGGATCCATCATACGATCCCAATTTGTATGACCAACTACAAATCCTACAGCACGCATTTTTTCTTGTTCTTTACGTTCTTCCAAATCTGCCCACCGTACCTGTTAAATTTAACAATTCATGATAATTTTATCTGTACTTTTTAGTGATGAACAAAAAAAATATACTTACGCGTTTTTTACCAGAAGTATCTTCCATGTTATAATAATCGGGAACTTGAAGGAAATCTTTCATAGTCTGCACTTTTCCTTCATTTTTCTTTTTTGCTAACCCATCCAAACGATCTGTTTTAAATTGATAATGTTAGATAAACTGTGAATTGTTTGTAGAATATACTAATATTTTATAATGTATATAACAACAAACCTAATTTATCTTCGGCTTCCATACGTTCCCATTTGCTAACTCCCTATAAATGAATAACAATATGTATATATGTCTAATGAACGATCGTGATATTTATAAAATAATATTATAAAAGTAGCAAATATTACAATAGTATCTTGAATATCATCTTGACTATCTTGACTATCTTCATTTTGTTGAGAAGATTTCTCCTGAGCTTCTTCAGTGTCTTCCATATGAACCTAAAATCAAATAAATAATGATTTCATCTAAACATTTCATCCATAAAAAAAAACAGAAATAATCTAGTTGAAGAGACATACTTCTTCAATTGCTTGTTCTTGTAACATTGAATTAACATCTAATTTTTGATGATAGTTTGGAGTTGGCTCAAAATAATCTATAATTCTATTTATTTCATCTTCTGTACGATTGTGAATATTTCTTTTTAAACAAATTTGTAAATCCATTTCCATTTCACACACATACACCTATAAACATTTACATAAAAAAAATATTTTTTAAAAATTGTTCTTTTTTTTCATCTGTTCGAAATTCGAGGCTACAACTTACTTTGAAACCTTTCGTTTTAGCAAAACTCCACATTTCTTCATAATCAGATATTTTTTCGTTAATACAATCTAATATAATAAAATTGAAGAAACCATCGGTAATGTTCTTCTTAAAAGCTTTAACAAGAGATGCAATGTAACTTTGCTCCATTGCTTCCTCATATTCATAGACCATTTCCTATAAAGTTCATTAAATCAAAAGAAAGCCATAATTTATTTAATTTTAAATTTAATTCAAAAAAATAACAATTTGCTTTATACCTTAACTATAATCTTCTTTCCATTATCATCCATAGATTCTATTTCTTTCTCTACCAAGAAATAATCATCAAGACTTAATATTCTTGGTGCAGAACCTCCCTGTTCAACTTCTTTATCCTATAAAAAGATATTATATTCAAAATTGTTATATTATAAAATTATAGTATTAGTAGATGAAATAAATTATATTTCAATAAACATGACTCTACCTTAATAAGTTTTGCCACAAATGATTTTCCACTGCCTGGTGGACCTCTTAAAATTATAGCTATTTTTGGTGGTCTGTTCTGACGACCTGGAGGACACAATAAATCATCCACCATTGTGCAGTTTGATGTTTTTGCCAATTCCAAAGTTTTTGGTGCAGCTTCCAAGACATTGTGCTGAGTATCTGTAACACTATAATAAACAATGTCAACTTATTAAAAGATCTCTATAATCTATTTTTAATCTTTATATATACAATAAATGAAAAATAATTTTCTTTATATAACTTGAAAGAAATCGTAATAGAAATAAACAATTATTTAAGTCATAGGAATTGATATATTCAAATTTAAATGCATTGTATTTCATGTTTTTTGCACAAGGTATTAAGACATTAAAGAATTTTAAAAGTATCAAACGCAGTATAAGAGAAATATTTTGGAAGCTATTTTAAAAAATAGCCATCACCTGAAAAATAGTAAATGTTTTCCCATATTGCCTTATTGAAGTAAATTAATTAAATCGCAAAAATCACGTTTGCACATAATACAAACAGACTAAAATAAAATATGTTTGTATTATGTTGCTATGTGATTTGTGTATTTAATCCTACAAATTTTCACAAGATATATTATAAAAGAATAAGACCATAAATAATTTTCACTTGCAAATATAAATAAACCTTTCATGGTTTAAAATACATAATATTAATTAATATTAATAATATAATATTATTAATAATATAATCACATAAATGTATACATATTATAAATAATGAAAACCAATGGTTTTCTAAATATTTTCATGTGTCAATAACATTGACACAATGAATAAGAGCATATATGTATAATAGCATTTTGTAACTGCATTTTAGCAGTTTAAAAATAGAGAACGAGAGCGAGGAAGAGAAAGAGAAAGAGAAAGAAAAAGAAAGAGTGAATATAAATTTGCATAAATAAGTCTTCATACTTTATGCAAAATGCAATGGTTATCAGAAACATTATATCTATAGATGGTTACCAATGTGTGTTGAAATATAAATTTAAGAACACAAAAGTCATGAAAGCATTTATTTTACAATATTTCGAAGACTAAAACATTTAGAATGCATTTAATAATCAATAAGACATACCTGGTTTCTGATGGCTTTGTATCTATGATGTTCTTGTTCGAATTCTCCTGCCAGTTTATATTTCCTTTCGATCTAAAGAAAGTTATATATTTTCAAACGAAATTGATTTGCATTAATGTTAATATCAATCATGATTTACAATATTTTATTTGTAAACATAAATACGTTGATAAGTTTATAAATAATATACTTATTGTACCATACCTATCTTCATCTTTGTCATTTTCTTTATTTGTTTCCTTTTGAGAAGTTTCACATCTTTCCCGCGTTCTTTCTACAAATTTGGAAAAAATAATAATAACATTGCCAAGCAAAATTGCCTGTGCAAGTGTATAAGTGAACACCAATAAATACATATGTATGATTTTTAAATATGTTTTTACAAATTTCAACACTGAAAAACTGTATCAAATTACCTTTAGTCGAATTCTTTTCAAAACGGTTATCTAAATCTTTATCAGATGTATGGTCAAATATCCTATCATCATGTTCTTTCATTTTATAATCTTCTTTTTCTTTGTGTTCCCTTTCAGATTTCCTATCGTCGATAAATTCTTCGCTATTTCTTTTTTGCTTATAGTCTCCTGACCGCCTAGATTCTGTCTTGCTTGCATAACATTCGTACCTCCTTATTCTATCTGTGTAGTCTTTCAAATTCTGCTCGTTCTCCTCCCAATTTCTAAAATCTTTTGTCGGGTACATCTCATGCTCTGGCACTAATGGTTTTAAATTACCATGTCCATAATCAAAACACTGCACAGGAGTTAAGTGATCTTGAATCGATGATCGAGAAGTATGGGCATAATCTATTACTTTAACAGGTATGTGTTCAAGAAATTTCTTGTCACCGCCGGCCCCGCCGTGATTGTAATTAAATTGTTTCTCTATGCAAAATTCTTTCACAGGTGGACACCTGATTTGAGACTGTCGATTATCCATGGATCGTTTCATGTACATATTAGAGTTATCGAATTTTGTATAATCAGAACCTGATGAAGGATCTGAATATCCAGTCTTATAATCACCTACTGTCATATCGTTCATATTTCTCTCTGATCTTTTATCAGAAATATTACATTTATTTCCATTCATAGGAGATCGTCGTTCTATGTTGTTCGCTGCAATCTGATTGAACGATTCATTTTGAGTTAACATGGATTTATCAGAATAACCTCTTCCAGATCTTTGATCTATATCTCCAAAGCTATTTTTAGAGTATGGTTGCCTCCAGCCTGCATTCTGTGTATCATTAGAATCAAACTGCCTTTGCTGTATATTTTCGTCAATTAGTATTTTTTCATTATTAGCGAATATTTCACCACTTGTTTCTGATGTACCTGGAATTTTGGGGCCAGAATTGTTGTCAATTGGTCCTTTTGATCTAAATTCTCCAATTGCTCTGACATCAAGTTGTCTATTATCGAAGGGTCTATCAGACTGACCTCGAGATGGGAAGGAAGTATCAACTGTATCACCTATCGGACCTCGTGAACCAAAATATGTATCATTAGAACCCTGTGGGCCAAAGCATCCGTCAATGGAATTATCAAATTGTTTTTCATTAAATCTATTTGGAAACTGGGCGTCGTTTGCTATTTTTGAACCAGTTGGATTTCGTTGGTAAGATAGATCATTGCGTCGTGAACCAAAAAGTTTTTCATTGGGTCCCGAAAATCTAGACTGTCCTTCGTTTAATCCTCTAGGAATAAATTGAGAATCACCAGGACCTCGATTATCAATTGACCTATTATTAGATCCCTGAGGACCAAACTGTCCATCGCTCGTACTTCTAGAGCCGAATTGTCCATTATTAGGTCTTCTTAAGCCTAATTGAATATCGTATCTGGGGTCAAATTGTCCAATATTCAAAGGTCTGGATCCAAATTGTGTATTATTAGGAGCTCTTAGTCCAAACTGATTATCAGCAGGACCTCTTGGCCCAAATAATCCATCAGTAGGACCTCTTGGACCAAAGATTCCATCATTGACACTTCTAGGGCCAAATTGTCCATTGCCAGGACCTCTTGGACCAAAGGGTCCATCACCAGGACCTCGAGGACCAAACTGTGTATTGTTATGACTTCTTAGACCAAATTGTCCGTCGTTCGGACCTCTTGGACCAAATTGTCCATCGTTCGGACCTCTTGGACCAAATTGTCCATCATTCGGACCTCTTGGACCAAATTGCCCATCGTTCAAACTTCTTGGACCAAATTGTACGTCGTTGGGTCCTTGAGGACCTAATGGATACGGATTTGGACCAGAAGAATTAAATGGCGATTCAAACATAGGAAGTCTAACGTCGTTAGGACCTCTTGGACTTAAGAAGGGTACATTTGGTCTAAATGGCATTCCTCTTGGACCGAATGGAGAATCAAAAGGTCCTCTTGGATCAAAAGACTCAGTATTACTTGCAAATGGTTTCAAAGAAGACTCCTTTGCGTCATATGATTCATCTGTTCTTTGTATAGAATCAATAGTTTTATTAGTGTCTGTAAGAACAGGACCTAAATTAGGTAATTCAGGGGGTGGTTCCATATTTAAATCTTCAGGTTTCGGATCATTTTCTCCCATGAAAGGTAACACCTCCGTTTTTTTCTCAATATTTTCACTATTGTTATTAGATAGCTCTTGTTTTGCTTCTGTTTGTTCTTTGAATGCATTTTGTGAATTCTGTTCTGAACAGCTATATTTTGCAGACGGAATTTCTTCCTCTTTAATACCATCCTTCTGCAATGAGTTATCTTCGGGAAGTTGAACATCAATCCAGGGTGGCTTTTCTAATAATGGAATGTCCTTTTGTACTGAATAGTTCTCAGAATTGTCTTTCTGTGCGTTATCGACATTTTGTTCAGTCGCTTTCGAACTATTTACCGCAGTTTGTTCTACTACAATAGGAGACTCATTTTTAATCTCGTTTTTCACATCCATGTCGTTTCTAATATTCACAATTTCCGATCTAGGTTCGGTATTTGTAAAATCTTGTACATGTGGACTAGAATTCGGTCCTTTGAACGAACTTCCAGTTCCGTCCCGTGAATCGAACGAATTATTGCGTACAATTCCTGGAGAACCACGCGGTCCAAAGTCAGGACTTCCTTGAAGCTTGAAATCTCCAGACATTCTAAAATTACTAGGTACACCTGATGCAAAATTGGAAGACCCACGAGTTCCAAAATTCTGGTTTCCACCAGGTTTCATGAACAGAGAATCACCCGTAATTTTTTTAAAGCTTTCACTCAGTGAACCAACGGTACTACTTTTGTCAGAATCAAGGTAACTTGGTTTAAATACATCCATCGCTGCTCTTCTTTTTTCCATGAGCTTCTTAAGTTCTGGGGCAAATTTGTCCGATGACTCAAATTGAGTATTTCTATTAAAATTTCTTGGAGTATTTGGGAAACTATCACGCCTATTATCTCCTACGTCTTTTTGATCAAAACGATCTATATTATTTCTATTAAATCTATCACCTCCAGGACTGCAAAGTTCATTATTTAAACCAAATCGATCATTAACAGGTTCGTTTCCTTGTCCAATTCTATCACCTCCTGGTCCAAACCTATCGTTTCCAACAACAAATCTGTTGTCTCCAGGTCCAAATCTGTCGTTCGTTGGACCGAAACGATTATTTCCTGGCCCAAACCGATCATTTCCAGAGGTAAATCTGTCGTTGAAGTTTATTTTCTGCTGATTGAACTGACTGTTTCCATGTTCTTGATAATTTCTGTCTTCCCTTCTAAACTGATCAGCTTCAGATACTCGTTCATCATTTAATTTATAATTTTCACTTCGTGGAACGAACATATCATTGCGAAACTGATTAATTTGCTGATCATTCATACTATCTGAACTAAAACGTTCTGGTGGCATACCTTCCTTTTGACGAACAGAATCATTCACACCAAAGTTACTCTGATGACTTACCGAGTCGAAATTATTCATAGAACCAAGTTGACCTTGACGTTCGTTATGCATCAGATTGTTATCCGGACCGTTACTAGGGTTCATACCGAATGGAGGTGGTCTTCCTTGCATGTTAGGTGGAACTGATGGTCGTATATTGCTACTCTGTCGCGAATCGTTGCTAATAAATCCTGGTGGTGGCTGTGAGAAGTTCGGTACAGCTGGAAAATTCGGCGGTGGTTGTGTAAAGTTTGGCGGAGGCATTTGAGTTGGTGGCATATTGAATGGAGGAGGAGGTACTCCTGTCATAGTTTGAAAGTTAGGGAAATTCGATACATTCACTCCTGCGTTGTATTGTGATGTCCATTGCTGAGAATTCCAAGGTGATGAAGTCATCATATTAGAAGACATCATGTTCATGACTGGTAGCTGGCCTGTCGATGACTGGGAGACTTGAGAAGAGGTTGCAGTTTGAACATTAGACGTTATTGTTTCTGTTGCTGGTGGCGGCGGTGGCGGTGGAGGTACATTGGTATTTTGTTTCCCAGTTAAGCCAAGAGTTTTCCCAATACCCAATAAATTATTAATTAATCTTTGATTTTCCGTACTGGACAGAATATTCAATATCTTATCATCGCCTGGTAAGCTTTTGTTCTTCTCGACGTCTACCTTAGCAGCTTGCTTTTGTTGTTCGCGTTTTCTACGCATTTGTTCTCGTCGTTCGATAAGCTTCTCTCGCCATGATGTCCATTTCGCTTCATACTGTTTGTACTGAGTCTACAATAAAATAATCTCTTTTGATCAGTTTATATCTAGCAATAATTCATTTACTAATATTTCAACCATCACCGTCTATAGCTCATGTGCAATAGTAACTGTAATATCACTTACCTTGTCTGGATGATTAGCATTTTGCTGTTTCCACTTATTAAACTGTTCTTCCCACTGTTTAAACTGAGCATCAAATGTTTTCTCAGCTTCAGTTAGTTCTTCATCTTCGACTTTCAACTTTTTAGCACTATTAGATTCACTACCAGTATTACTACTGCGTTTACCATTTAAATTATTATTTTCTTTACTATTATTATTTTCGGGAGGTAATGGTGGCTGATTTGGAGGCAGAGGAGGATTTTGAGGACAATTTTGTATATTTGTTTGTTGAGTTGGAGTACTCGCATTCTGTTTAGCAGGAAATAATGGAAGATTGTTTTGATGTGGGGGAGGCATGCTTGTAAATTGATATGTGTTCATAGCAGTTGGAGGTAATGGCGGTTTTGTGTCCTCTTTTGGAAGAGGTGGTGGAGGTTGTACAATTGGTAATTGTGGCACCTGATTATTTAAGCTCATGTTCTGGGCAGACATGTGTTTCATTGTTTCTTGATACTGAAACAAAGTTAAATTAATAACTGAATTATATATGATTTTATGTTATTTATGTCTTTTATATACCTTCTCTCCATACTGCGCTTGCCATTGTTGATATTGTTGCTGCCATTGCTGCCACTGAGCCCAGTTTTGTTGTTGAGCTGCAGCCCATTGTTCAGCTGTATATCCACTAGGTGCCTAATAAAACATAATTGTGATCTGTTACATATGTAATATAAATATATAGATATTTATGTATTACATAAGTAAATTAGTACATTCATTATTTATGAGAGATTCACTTTTTACAATAGAGAATGAGAATGTACAATAATTTTAATCAACATATACTTTCAAGAAAAATGTTATATATATTAATTAATATTTAATAATATTTAATAAATAATATTTAATAAATAATAAACAGATTTTTTTTCATGTATTAAATAGAGATGTTTAATAAAATACTTACTGGTTGATTATAATATTGCATGTAAGCTTGCATCATAGCCATAGGATCTGCTCCTGGAGTAGCATAACCAACTGGTGGTTGCGGCATTGGAGTAGCAACAGCACCAGCTGACAATTGCCATTGATTCCAATTTTGCATTTTTACACCCTCTCTCACTCTAGCAAATGGTTTGCTAGTGCATTCCAAACAGTTTTAAGGGCCGCAGTCCATTTGGACGCTATTTTATATTCAAAGAAAATTGTTATAGAGTTGCCACCACAAACGTGTATAAAACATAATAAAAATCTCTATTCAGTTTCCTTTTATGATATAATCACTAATCATATATAAGTAAAAAAATGCTTCAAAAATTATTAATTATAATATTGATAAAAATTATACATACATCAGTTTAAAAATATCTGCAAATTTTAATCAATATTAAGACTGTTATATAAAAATTAAAACTATATACATATATATAATATATATAAAAATATAAAATGTATTTTAACTATGTGAATTATAAATCACCTAAAATTTTCCTTACTACTCATTACAATAATAAAATGTGCAGAAACTTATTTTTTAAATTTTAATAATTTTTATTTTTATTCAATAATAGCTAAAATATAGATTGTAAAAGAAACAAATTTTCATAAAATAATTGTAAAGAAAAATGCATATTATCAAACACTTATAAATGAATAATGTAAAACAAAATATGTTCAGTATAAATAATGAACATACATTCAATAGTTTGCACAAATATATTAATACAAAAATATAAGTTAAATATTCTGGCTATTAATCCACTGCACTTAGCAAATCTTTATAGTATGATTATCATATCCTACTAAAAGTTACTAAATGCAAAAGATTAAAAATTTTGTAGATATAAGATACATCACAATGAATTCCATGATGTTGACACAATTATTTGCTTACATACTGACATGTTCATAGCATATTTTTTCAATGTACATTTAGATACATAGGAAATATTTCACAAAAAGATTAAAACTCATAACATATCTATAAGCAATAGATATGAATATATGAAAATTAATAAATATTTGATAATGCAAATGCATCACATTAATACACAAAAAAATGTAAAAGCAAGAGGCAGATAATAAATGTTCTATAAAATCAAAACCAGATCCTTTGAAAAATTTATTGTTTCATTAAAACTAAATATGTATAAATAATTCCATATTTAGCTAACATTTATACTTCTATCAAGTACAAATAAAATTTTAAGAGCTGAAATTAAATAAAATAATCATAGATTAACCTAAAATTATATCACATTTTTCAATAAATATATGGTGCTCCTAAGGCTTGATATGGTATAGTTATTTAAAGGACAAAGAAATAGATTTGGAATAAAATTAATTAGGATTATTACATTGAATACCATCGGAAATACATAGAAAATATGCTTTAAATATGTGTAATTAGAGAGATAGTATTAATGTATACAAAAACATTACACCCAGCAAAATATGTATAGGATATAAAACAGATGTACGTTTTGAACATACATCAAAATTTTAATTATTGGAAATAACCTAGAGCCACTAACATACTACAATATCTATTATATTTCATAAAATGAAATACATCTAAAGTGATTGGAAATATACCTTATTACATAATGTATAAATAGTACACAAAAGTGTTTTGCTATATAACTTGTATGTAAAAAAAGGAGAGTACCCAATACATTGAATTTATGAAGAACTTGATTGGATCAAGTAAAATGCATTAATCTATTTGAAATGCAACACAATCACAAAGAAAAAATACAGATTAAATAATTTATCCTTAAATATGTTATCGGTGCTGACAGAAACTTCAAAGCATCTTTATTAAATACAGAAGCTTGTGAATTTCAGAAACATGTTCTGACAAGCATCTAAATGTAATCGCTATGGTGAACAAGGACGTATCAATTTCGATTTATAATTTGAAATACATTTTTAAAATTACGTTTTGATAATATAACAAGTACAATAAATGTGTTTTTATTATAATTATATGAAAAATGCACGTCTATTAAATACATTAATCGCATTATTCTGAACAACATATTCGGGAATATTCAACATTTTTGCAAGAATGTAAGACGAAAATAAAAATGTGAATGTAAACATTTGACATAGAAAAATGGTACTCACGACTCACGACTCAGGAAGTAGCAACACTTTTGACGTAAAATTCACGAAAACCTTTCTTTACTGCACAACAACTAAAACGAAACTTGGCACGAAAACGTCGAAACTGATCGGAACTTATGGCGGCTGAAGACGATGAAGCAACTAATTTCAGATACTAAACGACAAAAAAAATTCCCTAGATGTTGTATAATTGTCCTATCTTGCGCGGTTTATATAAAATGCTGTAGAAACATATTTCAATTCAATCTTTTTACATATTCTTTCCACGCAAAATAATGAAACATAATATCTATCATAAGATATAATAACAAGAATATTAATGGTATTTGCGTTTACTTATATCTTCGCTTATTTCATTGGTGATATTTCAAAGATTAAAATTTGAAGTTGATTAATTTAAAAAGAAAGCTAATAAAATGAAAAAATAAAATTTATGACAAAATGAAATTAATAACATTATTTTTATCAAATATACTATATCCTTCCCTTTTCTTTCACAAAATGGATTATTATTATAAAACAGTAAACTTACAAATTTAATAAAAATAAATAATTAATAAAGATATTCTTGCAAGTAGACAAATATTTTGTTTTTATAAAATTATATCAATAATCATTTGTTGCTAATAATTAAATGTAATAAATAATTAATTATAAAAATTAATACTAGTGTTAATATTGTAATGGTGGAACACTTTAAAGAAACACATTAAAGAAATTTTCCTGTTATAAAATTGTTACAAAACCTAGAAATACAGCGCATACAAATATTTTACGGAATTAACTTTTATTGTATTTTTAAATAATTCTTTTGCAAATATTACTCAAAGCAACGATTGATAACAAGAATTATTATATAATTGACCTTTCAAATAATTATCAACGAACGGATTTCCCCATTTGATGGTTTTTACATTGTTCAATCAGCTTGATAGTATTTTCTGATGTCAGAGTATCATCAAAGAGTGGAGATGGATATATTTATAGATAAATATATTTACGCAGAAACCTGTTCTTAAATTGCCGCAGCAGCATTCCGCTCTTTAGTATCGCCTCGGCAACATCATCAAACGTGCATATCATGAGCGTTCCCGGAATCAAATGTTCCCTTGTTACCCTTATTTTATTATGTAATATAGTAATTCAAAAAATTTTAGCACAATATGAACCTCCAACGCCGACTGTGGAACCTCTGCATCCGAAAGGATTACGAATGTCTATTCCAGGTGAGTAGAATTCCTTGTTTTTGGCATATATTTATTCGCTTGGTACCAGTGTCATTGCGTCGCTTTAGTCTTCTGTAGGTCCCTAAAATTCAAACGAAAATAGTTCGCAATTTAATTTTTTTGTTCAAATGAAATAATTGACGGAAAGAGTAGTAATTGTTGAAAATGTAATTTTATAATTTAATGAATAGAGTGTGCTTTAGTAAGATAGTCCTTCTTTCAAAAAAAAAGTACAAAAATTATGTGTGAAAGAACTTCTATCAGGTATAACCATTATTTGTGTTTAATGTGAAAATTGTAATACAATAATGTATAAAGAGTCTAATTTTAATTTTGAATGCTGAAAATATAGAACAAACTTAATTTATATTAAAAAATTAATATTGGAAAGAACTATGTTGAATAAAAAACACTGATTACAAATATTTACAAAAAATATATTAATTTTGTAGAATCCAGAAGAAGAAATGAATCATATGTATTTAAAAACATATTTTTATAATTCCAATGAGATTTCGATAGTTCAATGCAGGATTCCAGTATTCGCGTTTATACATTACATACACACGCGCAAGTTTCATTTTCCTCATATAATATTGTGAATATCTAAAAATATTTATTGCTCACTGAATAAATGTTATTAATGACTATATCACTCTAATACCAACAGTTACTCTTTTAAAACACAGTCTACAGTTCGTTTATTTTCATTCAATTTTATTCATACATGAATCTATATTCATTTAGTTTTAAAAATTCAATGAAAATGAAAATCAATCAATATACGAACAAAACACTAATTGGTGATAATACACGAATTGTAATTTAAATGTAACAAGATAGTATTAGCTTTAAAAAACAATGATAATTTTTAGCCAAGCAATTTTTTTCATTTAGATGAAGATGGCATCAGTTTAGTCGCATATCATGTGAAATTTAACGAAGATTTCTACGGCCTTGAAGCAGGAACTATTGCCAGGGATATTATAAAGAAAAAGAATGGTCGTTGGACATACGAAGATAGAACCACAAGACTAAAACGTGGAGACAAACTTTATTATTGGATCCACGTCGTTTACGATGGTCTCGGTTATAATTTAGTTGACCAACAATATGATGTCAATGGTTTGTTGAAAATGAGAGAAATGATTTTTTATATCGACTTTTCATAGAATCTTGGCCATTGATCTTTTGTCTTTTAGACTTTTATAATTATGACGGAACAATAATAAATGGAGGTAACATTCCCTGTGCGACACCTGCACAGACTCAGATCTTTAAAACAACGGAAGAACAAACTATCTGTCGGGGTCAAATGATTTTCGAAGAAACTTTCGATTTTCTTAACACGAATCGTTGGACCGTTCAGCAACGTTTTGCCAGCGCACCGGCAAGTATTAATTTATGGACAGACATAAACTAGAATTCTTAAAACCACCGTATCCTGTGCTACAAGAATAATAAAAAAAACTGCATGCAATATAATGTATGTCCAAGTACAATAAAAATTAAAACGCGTCAGTATACGGGAGAAAAAATTCAATAATAAAATAACAAATCCGATATAAATAAAAAGATATTGTTACAGTCAAGTAGCAATAAAATCGATATAAAATCAGTAAAACATTAATTCGATTATGCTTTATCTTAGGATTACGAATTTGTCGTGTATATGAACAACAACGATAACGTGGAAGTCAAAGATGGTAGTTTACATATTAGACCAACTTTTACCAACGACAAGTATGGAGACAATTACATTAAGAATGGAAATCTGACTTTGGAAAGGTAAAATTCTAATTATCATAAAATCGATCATAACAAAATACCAATAGATATCGTTAAAGATGATGCTGAATGTCTCTTCAGATGCACAGCCGAAAATACTCTTGATTGTAAACGACATGGATCTGGATGGAATATTTTACCACCTATAATATCAGGACGATTGAATACTAAGTCATCCTTCACTTTCCAGTACGGGCACATTCAAATTCGAGCTAAATTCCCTCGCGGCGATTGGTTATATCCTTGTGAGTTTTATCGAAATTTTGTAGTTTTTCATACATTCACAATGTCTTCTTAAATATTAAATAAATTGATAAGTAATAGAGCTTTTTGTATTCAAATCCGAGTAACTTCTGTTATGCGAACACCTATATTTTGGAATATGAATATATATGTACATATTGGAAAAAATATTCACTAAAATACAAATTTCAAATCCTAAAAATCATTATTTCAGTAATCACTTTAGAAAGCACAACTGAATATAAGGAAACTTCGGTGCTCTATTTTGACATCATAGTGGCCCAATCGAACGGAAATCCATTCCTCAAGTTACGGGACGGAAGCGATATGAGTGGACATGTCCTACTAGGAGGTGCTCATGCGACAAAGATAAAACTTCCTATAGAGGATAATCGATTAAATCTTCCAAAGAAAATAGCGACAGATTTATGGTCAGATAATTACCACGTGTATGATTTAAAATGGGAAAAAGGTAAAATAACAATCATGGTTGACGGAGAACAGTATGGCGAACAAACAGTTCCAACATTGCATGATACTCCGGTAAGTAGGAATTCTGATTATGAATTACAAATACTATTTTAAAATATTTGTCTATCTCTATCTCATCACTTTCCCTCATTTCTCATTTTCTTATGATATTATTAACAATCAGAGATTACAAAAAATAAGAATAATAACGAAAGCAACCTTCTGAAGCAACGATTTCCACTACCGTAAATGAAGTAACATGTTAATAAAAATATCATGTAATATATGTTTTGAATTTATCTCGATGTTCTCTACAATACGGTGGAAAAAAAATTATATGTTCCTATTTGTTTAATTCAAAGTGATCTTGATTTAGCTATGAAAACAAACAGTTCCCGAAATTTTTTATATTGACACCTATAGTACACCTTGTATCGTTCAACTTTTGTTCTAAACTTTTTTTTGTCAGATGGCTGTAAATGGGTGAAAAATCGTGCGTCACATTACAGATAACACCCTGTATATGTCTGTCCTTGTCGCATGTTGTTGCTCTCCTTGTCTACCGCGACTATATGTCTGTCCTTGTCGCACTCTGCTGCTCTCCTTGTCTACCGCGACTATACGGTTGTCCTTGTCGCACGCTGTTGCTCTCCTTGTCTACCGCGACTATATGTCTGTCCTTGTCGCACTCTGCTGCTCTCCTTGTCTACCGCGACTATACGGTTGTCCTTGTCGCACGCTGTTGCTCTCCTTGTCTACCGCGACTATATGTCTGTCCTTGTCTCACGCTGTTGCTCTCCTTGTCTACCGCGGCTATATGTCTGTCCTTGTCGCATGCTAGTGCTCTCCTTGTCTAATGGCGCTAGACAAGGAAAGCAACAGTGTGCGAGAAGGACAACCTTCGATCTATTGAAAAAAAAAAATTCAACTTTTTACACACATGCTTTTCCAGGACAAAACATACATTAAATGAAAGCGGGGAGCCTAATTTTAAGGATGCATACAAAAAAGTTCGCAAATTATTTCTCATAATTAATTTCGTCTCGTAATTTGTAGATAAACTATCACCTGTCAATGTTTAGACGCAGCGGTGGCGCCATCTATTGATAACTCGGTGGTACTAAAAAGCAGAATTTTCTACTTTTAGTACTACTGAGTTGTCAATAGATGGCGCCACCTCTGCGTCTAAACATTGAAAGAAGACGGTTTATCCACAAATTACGAAACGAAATTAATTAAGAGGAATCATTTGTAAACTGTTATGGTTGCATCTTCAATTTTAGAGACCCTTAGCTTGCGTTCTATGTTTAAGTATAGTTTACGTATATAAAAAATGTTTCAATTTCGTTTGCGTTAGCAGTAGTGCCAGTAGTGTGCGCGTAATTTCTCGAAATCTATAGTGAATATTTGATTCAGATTTATTGCGAACGTAATTGATAGCATTATCTTTGAAATATATGCTCGTGGAATGCAAATTTCTGGCGTGAAGAATTAAAATTAATTATTCTCCTTATATGGTTATAGAGCGTTTAGTTCCACCGGTCTGCCACAACGCTAGTATTTGTTACCCCGTAAAACGGAGAAATTTTCATTTGCGAAAAAACCTAATTTAGCGAAATGAATTGTGAACTTTTGTGATTATATTACCCTAATTAGACCTTTAGTTTTCTTTTCATACCTCATTTGACCCGTAAAATGAAATAAGTATTTTTATAAATAATTAGTATCACTGCGTCACCGCTAGATGGCGCCACCATATCCATTTTGTGACAATTCGCACTAATTACGAAAAAAACCCAATTAAGAGGAATAATTTGCGAACTTTTTTATATGCCTCCTTAAAATTAGGCTCCCCGCTTTCATTCTATGTGTGTTTTGTCCTGGAAACGCGTGTGTGTAAAAAGTTGAATTTTTTTTTCAATAGATCGAAGGTTGTCTTTCTCGCACACTGTTGCTTTCCTTGTCTAGCGCCATTAGACAAGGAGAACACTAGCATGCGACAAGGACAGACATATAGCCGCGGTAGACAAGGAGAGCAACAGCGTGAGACAAGGACAGACATATAGCCGCGGTAGACAAGGAGAGCAACAGCGTGAGACAAGGACAGACATATAGTCGCGGTAGACAANGGAGAGCAACAGCGTGCGACAAGGACAGACATATACAGGGTGTTATCTGTAATGTGACGCACGATTTTTCACCCATTTACAGCCATCTGACAAAAAAAAGTTTAGAACAAAAGTTGAACGATACAAAGTGTACTATAGGTGTCAATATAAAAAATTTCGGGAACTGTTTGTTTTCATAGCTAAATCAAGATCACTTTGAATTAAACAAATAGGAACATATAATTTCTTTTCCACCGTATTGTAGAGAACATCGAAACGAATTCAAAACATACATTACATGATATTTTTATTAACATGTTACTTCATTTACTCCATTGTAAAGTAAATGGAGTAACATGTTAATTAAAATATCATGTAATATATGTTTTGAATATATATATATATATATATATATATATATATATATGTATTAGATAATTAAAGCCTATTGTTCATATTTTCACAGGTTTATATAAATATCGGACTAGTTGTAGGAGGTCGCACTACTTTCCCAGATGGTTCAGTTAGTGATAAATACTCAAAACCCTGGGGAAACGTCGAAGCAAAGGTACAATCTGACTTTTTATCACAAAAGCAAATTGTCTAGTAGAAACAGAATATTTGAAACGCAATATCATTGATTACAGGCACTCTACCATTTTCATTCAGCAGCAGATAGCTGGCAGCCAACTTGGACAAACAGTGATACTGGTCTTCACGTAGACTACATTAAAGTCTGGGCTGTTTAATTCTATTTTTTTACTTCAATATATACATTTAATTACTCTTAAACACGATACACTTTTCTCTGTTCTTCAAAATAAAATCAAGCAATTCAATCAGTTATTATCTCAGACAGCGGACAAGATCATCTTCCAGTCTGAATTCAAAAACAATAAAAATAAATTTTTGTTTGTAAAATGACGGATATTTTGTTCCTTATGTAACTACCATAAAAAAGAAATAAAAACATTAATGATAGCAACAATCATTCACTACAAGATATTAGTAACATCAATATTGCAATTGTAAAATGTTTTATCTAAAAGAAATTCCATCACTCTGGGAAAACCTGCATAGTATCGCACTTTATACTCATTTGTCTCATAAGACATTGAAACTTACTTTATACTCACTTAGGATTGCTTATTCACGACAACATTCCAAATAACAACAGATAACAATTATTACATAATTGTTTTGAAATCTTTTACAAACATATACTTCAAATAGCGATTGAAGATCGGAACTATCGCACAAAAAAAAAATGGATTAAGAAATGAGATCTATGCGATCATTTATCCGCAAATATTGGCACTCAACTAAATTTTGGATGTCTCTTTATTATAGAGAGACTTGTATAAAGTGATAGTCTCATATGTCACAATCATGCGTATTAAATAATTAAAGAATATTGAATTTTAAAATTGTTTTCTTAAGAAATAAAAGTATCACATTTTTTCTCTCTGATCTTCAATTCTAAATAGTTTACTTAACATTTTCCAGATTTATATAAACATCAATTTAATTGTAGGAGATCCCTTTTTAGACTACAGTTATATTTACACATGTAAAGAACCCTCGAACGTCGAAACTATTTAAATAATTAAAGTTTCAAAACGAAACCAAGTATATTCGTATAAACGAAAGTCAGTATATTCGAAATACAATGTCATTGCAAGCACTCTACCAACTTCTATTCCGCAACTCTCTACTAGCAAAAGTCGTATAAACACAGTGATACCAAGTTTCACATAGACTTAGACATTAGAAACTGAGCTACTTAATTTTTATTTTTCACTTCAACTCGAAAACACATTCCATCATATTTTAAAATCCTTTTCTGTTCTTTTTCTGTTCTCTACCACTTCCATACTCTTCGATCACACAAGTTCGTATGAGTTGATATAATACACGATAATCAAAGAAGAGGTGGTGGTACCAATATGGAAGCAGGCACAGGTTGTTGATAAGGCACGTTATCCAGATGAAAACCAGAACCAAGCAATTCAATCAACCGCTCTCCCCGGTAACCGTAACGTCTCTGATAATCAAATGAAGCACGAGGTCCATCTTCCGGCCTGAATTCGAATACCATTTTCTTCCTAGTATCCGGAGAAGCTACCAGTCTCAGAAAAGCATCCACGCTATTCCTCGGCCATTCCCAAAATCTTCCACCAGACCATAACGATCGAAATATCGCCGACCATCTCGAGGGATCAAGCGGAAGTGTCCTGGCGACTCGAGTTGAAACAGTTCCATCGCACACGACCCCTATGCTCAACTATACAAGTATATGCAATAAAAGAATCAAGTGACAATTTCCTAAAAAGCTGTCAGTCACTAACTTACCACACAGATTAACGTTAGTGCGTAGTTTTTGCTCATCTTTTCTTTTTTTATCGAACCTTCAAGTAGGAAGACAGGGAGAGCAATATCCCGTTGTTCATGATTTCTACTTACCTTTATGCCTTTCGAGTGGGTGAAGATTTCGTGTATAGAATACATTACGAATTTTTCGTGACAGAATTGTCAATCGTCAAACGAAACGCAACGTGACTTTTCAAACGGTTCGCGCCTCGACTTTTCTTACTTTCACTGATCGCATTGCAACATATCTCCACGACATATCAGCTGATTTCTTTTTCACAATGTCCTTCAGAGCAGAGTTAGTTGTCATTCCGCGCTTGTCCCGGCATCATCAACTACGCTACCGACAACGTGATCCTTCATGACTACCTCGAAGAGGAACAACATGGATTTCTCTCGTAGTTTGGTAGTTACAATTAGCATTACTCGTAGTTCACTTTGACTTGCTTCTAGTTTTTCGTGGTTTCTTCATAAATTTGAAGCATTTATTAGCTAGGATGCATTTGTTAACTAGGATGGAGTGAAGATATGATACTTATTAGGGATAGATACTTATTAGGGAAGAGATGAAAGAAATTATTAATATTATTTATACATATGTTTAAACATCATGTCACTTTCACTTGAGAAAAGGAATAAACAACATTTGTGCATGACATGTTTGAAACTGATTGAATAGTGTAATTAATACGAATGAGTTCACGAACAGATTAATTTTGTTCTGAAGATGACACATTTGTATAAATAAGTTAAATTTTATATCGTCATCCATTGTTAATCTTCTCTCTTATTTTTAACATCAAGATACTTCAATATCAATAAAAAAAAAATGTAGAAAAATAATAACGTAAAATAAAAACTGTGAACATTTATATCTATACACAAGTTTAGAATAATAACAGAACAACAGAATAATCATGCAAGAATACGCGTTTACTATACACTATGCTATGTACATATAGGAATGAAATTATATATTCCATTAAATTATAAATTTCATCAATAAATTTCTGTATATTTTAGGTAACTTTGATTTTTCTTATCTTGCTGTTTAGTGCTGATAGAAATGTATCAGTCGCCCAAGGTATCAGCATTTTCTCATTTATTCATGATCTAATTCAGTATAACGTAGCGGGGATACCGCTCATTCATGAGGCAAGTATGACGTTCTGTAAAACAGAAAATCAACATTAAAAATAAATATTTTTAAAACAGCTAAATAAGAGCGATAAGATTACTTGCGTTAGGTGAATAATCGCGTGATAATTTTTGCGCAGCAAACGCAGTGGGATTTTAATCCAGAAGATGGGAAACGAAGAAGAATCAGGTACGAAAAGGAAAATGGTCGTCATGGAGAAATCGCAATTGAGAAGATCGGCATGGGAATCGGAAATAAGGAACCGTTAAGAAGAATTGCGTAGATTCGCTAATCTGTAAAAGAAATACGTCAAAAATCAATGAAAAATAATTGTAGCATAAGTAGAACTGTATCGTACGTAATATATTTCAGTGAAAAGAAGAAATTTCTTCCTTCAAAGTGTTTGACTTGGTCGAGTAATATTTTATTTTGTATTTAATACTTATATCTAAATATATCGTATTTTTCATCAATATAATTCTTTCTCGTCATTCTCCAATTCTGAAAAAGTAAGTCGAAATCATTTTTTCCTCAGAAAATATCGTCAACTATCAATTATCAGTTGCGTAATCGACTTTCAATAAATTCCAAAGTACGGATAAAAAGATTCTATTTTCTATCTTTGATTCATCATTCATCGCAACTCTAAGCAGGTACACGCAAGCATGTGAAATATGCCCCGTACGACTTTCACTTAATACGCAGAAAGAACGAAGTGGGGACAGTGCGAAGAACGGTAACGGATTTCAAAATAAGGCAAGCAAAACGTGGAATCGGAGAGACGGGAACAGATCGATTGTAAGAGCCATAGCATCGTTTTTCGCTTTAAAAAGTCTATATTATATTCCTTCCAATGAAGAAAGACACATTGGAATAAAAACACTCGCATATCCAGTGTTACACTTTGTGACGAACTTTCTTCTTATTTTACGCATATTGAACGTATTACCTTGTAATCGCCAAGATGACAAGACACGCTTCCGTAAGTAAATGAATGCGAAAATAAAAATTCAAAATAAAAATAAGAATAAATGTACGAATTGAAAATAATGTACAAAGAAACATAAATAAAGTTATGCGCGTGTAATCATTGTACACTGAAAAGGATTTGAGGATAGCACGATATCTCGATCAATTCATCAAAATAAGTAGGTCTCAAAGTATTTTTTGACCTGCTTATGGTGCACGTACATAAAACGATTTTTTGTTTTCTTTTTCATACTATTTATTATGAAATATTTAATAAATCTAAGATACATACGCTGAATCTAGGAGACTTTTTTGTATATTTTCGTTTCGACGCACTAATACTAACTGTCCTACTTTCAGTGGACGACCATAATCTTTGCGACAATAATCGTCACTTGTCTACTTGGATTAATCGTCGAAACTGCGGCCACGATAGCTCAACCAAAGGCACCTAATTTTCAATACTTTGAACGGTAAGGAATTGAAAAACAAACATAATAAACTTAGGTTTAGAATATATCGAAAAGGGAACGAATGACGCAACCATTTGCTACACAGTGGTAAAAAGGATTACAATATCCTCATGCTAAAATACAATTGGTAATAACAAGTATATACTATCAAGAAAATAATCGTTTAAAGGCATCGGATACATATATACCAATTTTTTGTTTAAAAATAAATGCAATTACAAGATTTTACTAATCATTACCTGATTATTTATAGGCCTAAATACCGCTATCCATACTACGATGAAAATGGCAGAGGAAAACTACTCTATGGCTATGGAGGACCAGATCTATATCAATATAAAACTTACAGTGCCCTCGAAGGAATTCATTAAAATAAAGAGCACTAAGTTACACTATAAAAATAATTGATAATCATTCAATGAATTATGGTTATTATACGTAGGGTGATCGTTTGTGAAATGATCAGAGTACATACACGATTCTGCTTCCGATTACAAGAAAATGATTATATTTTATGTTATATTGTCATAATAATAACATAATACAACATTCGACACTTTGTATTATACTTACATCTTTTCTTGTTGTCAGAAACATATCGAGTTACGAAAATTAAGGAACATTACAAGATCATTTATTCTTCCAATTATAACCAATTATATTTTTAAATGCAATCGATCGATATGCTTAATTACGTTATAAACACATGTTTCTTCGTCACGAGTTATGATTTTTATTATTCGGTAACACGGTCTATTTCTCGAAATAGTTAACGAAATAAAAATGAGTGAATCTATTTGTCTTTAAAAGACAAATTATTTCGTTAGTCAGATGAATGAAAACTGTGTTAAATATTAGAATATTATGATTAATCGATGTAGAAATTGCTACAAATACAATTGCGAACAGTATCATTAAAATCGATCGTCTACGAAAAATTTGTGGAATGTGCATAGCATTTCTAGAATCTATGACGTGTCCGATATAATCACTGTGAAGACGAGAAGTGAAACGGCTAAATTCTAATGCCTAGAAATCGGATATCGTACATCAGAAAGTCAGAAAAATTTGTAAAAACGCAGTCATTTAAAATCTTTAGTTAAATGCGCTTAGTTAGACGCAAAAATTGTTTGTTTCGTGACAAGTGCACATACAAGTTTACAAATGTGCAAGCAGAGTTGAGTATAGCGAGATAATGTTGATAAACGAATGACTACTACCCGTACGATGTGTATTGGGTATTTTATTCCAAATGATCCTTGTCCGCCTTATCTTCGGCAGACTGTAACTGTCATACAAAATCCATTTCGGACTTAGTGTAATGTCGTGTACCTGATCGTAATCTGTACAGCTGCCTCTCTATTAATTTCTTTATCTCGCTAATTATGAAAACGCTTGATGTGATTCCGACGAGAACCAAGATATCTGTTAAAACAGGAACAAATATATCCTTATTTAAAAATATTAAAAGTAAAAATGAAACATTGTGAAAGCATCGTTCAAACTACGCACCTACTGCTGAAAGAGCTTCAGTTTGGAAAACTCGTTGTAATGGCGGAAAGTAGATCACCAACATCTGTCCTATTACTGATAATGTTACGGCTACCAGGAACATTTTATTACTCAAAAAACCAATAGTAAATATTGATTTGGTCTGAAATATTTATGTTTAATTTGTAGAAAATATATACTGTAATACTTTATACGATTTTATTATTATTCTTACCTGCGATCTACAACTTAAGGCATTAAACATATCAAAGAAAACGAAACATGTAAATGTCATGGTTGTATCCCTTGCAGTATTACCGTCAGTAGTCATCTAATAAAAACAAAACACGACAGCAATTATGTAAAGTGAATAATTTTTATAATAAACTTTTCGTACCTCTTTATTGTAAACCCATAAAGTGCCAATAATAATGATAGTAGCTGACAATAGTACGTTAATGATAAGATGTCGCGTAATCATTGGTTCTTTTGTGTTCCGCGGTTTTTGTTTTAAAACATCCTTATCAACTGGTTCGACACCAAGACTGAAACCAATAATTAAATATATAAATATCATAGTATAATCCAATCGTTCAATTTGTACATTACCTTTGAGCAGGTGGACCATCCATAATAATATTAATCCAAAGAATTTGCATCGCATTTAAAGGATTTGGTATACCCATCAAAGTAGCAAGTGCAATTAGAGATAGAGCGGCTATACTAGTACTTAATTGAAATCTTACAAAATTTCGTATATTATGAAAAATTCCTTTCCCTTCCTCAATTGCAGCACTAAAAGATATATATAATTAAAGAATAATGAATATAAAAATGCTGAATATTGTTAAAGAAGAAACTAATATGTACATGATAGTTTCAAAATCGTCATCCACTAAAATCATGTCTGCAGCTTCTTTACAAACATCAGTACCATTTTTACCCATGGCTATACCTATATCTGCCTTTTTCAAAGCAACTCCATCATTCACACCATCACCCGTCATGCCTACTATGTTTCCTTCTCTTTGCAAGGCTTTTATGATACATAATTTGTGCTTAGGCGTGACCCGATAAAATACACTAACGTTATTAATACATTGCTCTAACTGGTGTTCGGACATTAAATCAATTTCATCTCCAGAAATTAACCGTGAATGAAGTACATCTAATCCAATCATACTTGCTAAAATAAAAAGGAAATTATAATGCACTATTTTTGCAGACTACATTCACAAATTAGAAAAAATTTAATGAATCCATGTCGTACCTATTGCAGATGCAGTTTCTTTAGCATCGCCTGTAACCATTTTAACTTTAACACCGCTATTTATAAGAGTCGTTATAGATTCACGAACATGTGGTCGTGGAGGATCACATATACCAACAAGACCAACATACATTAAATCTTGCAATGACGTACCACGTGCCAATCCAATTACTGTAAATATATTTAAAAATATTAAGAAATAAAGTTAAAGTTATTATTGAGGTTTGTTAAAACATACCTCTTAATCCTTGTTGCCCAATATCATAAGCTTCTGTTAAAAATTCTTCATCTTTCTTTTGATTTAGAGAATAAACTTGACCATTGACAGAGTATTTGGTACATAATGGTAAAATCTTATCCAGAGCACCTTTTACAAAATATATTTCTTGCTTATTCTCTCCGTATTTCGGAGTACACTTTACAGCCATCATTTTTTGTTCAGATGAAAATGGATATTCTTGTAATCGTAGATACCTATCAGCAACTCCATACATCCCATATTTCATTGCCACCGCTATTAACGCACCTTCTGTTGGTTGACCAAGCAAAGTATCATTCTGTATAATTGCATTATTACAAGCACATCCTACTTCCAACATATTGCTGATAGCGGTGCGTGCAAGGTCCATGTTATCACATTTTCGAATTCGTACTTCTCCTTTATCATTATAACCAGCTCCGGTAATATCAGCTATATATCCTTCCGATGTCACCAAAATCGTTGCAGTCATTTCATTCTTTGTAATAGTACCAGTTTTATCAGAACATATCACATTTACACAACCTACGCATTTAACAATGTAATAGCTTTGATAAACATTATATAACCATAATACACGTATACTTACCCAGTGTTTCCACTGTTGGTAATTTCTTCACAATGGCTTTTCTTTTAGCCATCCTCATAACACCCAATGCTAAAGTTACAGTTACAACAATAGGTAAACCTTCTGGTATAGCTGCTACTGCTAAACTTACGCTGATGGTAAACATTTCAAGTATAGCTTTGCCTTGGATCCAGCCAAGAAGCATAATAATGCCAATAATGCAAAATGAATAAAAGGATAATTGAGTACCCAAAATATCCATACTTCTTTGAAGTGGTGTTTTTGGAGCTTCTTCAGCCTGCATCATTGAGAAAACTTCTCCAAATTCACTTTTTTCTCCTGTATTCACTACTATTCCCTATAGAATATTTCATATATATTTGATAAATAATTGCTAATTACGAACTCATTGAAATATCTTTGTTGTAATAGAGTACTTACTTTTCCATTGCCACAACGCACTAGCGTACCCATAAATGCAATATTTCTTTTTGTTGTCAATCCATTAGTTTTAAGCAATGGAGCTGTTGATTTTTGTGCTGGTTCAGTTTCTCCAGTAAAACTGCTCTCGTCAATTGCTAAATCTATTGCTTCAAATATTCTGATATCCGCAGGTACTCTATCACCAATATTTAAGTAAACTACATCGCCAGGAACTAAATTGCGAGCGAGAAACGTTTCTACACAACCTTCTCTTAAGCTGTAAAAAGATATCAAAACAATTATTTTAATATTAAAATTTTCTAATGTTAAAATGTTGTTGTATATTATAATATTAAATAGGTCTAACTTCCATCCTTCGCCTATAACTGTGCATCTTTAAAATTGGACATTCTAAATAAAGGGAAGGGAATTTCACCTTATTGATCTATTGATTGGAATTGGATATTATATCCTTTGTTTTAAGAAAGCAAAGTAATACTCCATACAAAGGGCTAATATATCCTCCAAAGACCATATTTCTAAAGGAAATGTTAATTCAAATGAATGTTACCAACAGTCTTTACTTTTATTATACTTAATATAATTCTAATATAATTTTTATTAAATAAATATTTAATAAATAATATAAATTTCCTTACCAGTGACAAGTTGGTGGCACCAGTTTGTTTAATTCTTCTAAGGATTTTTCAGAACGATATTCTTGTACAAATGCAACTGTTACTACTATTATGATAGCCTAGAAAGATATATATTTCACTAGTATAAATGTTGAATAAAATATAATTTAAAAATACTCAACTGACAATAATTATATTAAACTTACCACTGTAATACTGACTGCATCATCAAATTGCCTCATACATACACTAACGAAGGCAGAACCAAGAAGTAACAAAATTAAAGGATTTTTAAACTGCAAAAGAAAAGAATATACTCAACTTTATATTTCATTATTTGCATTAATTTTATAATTAAATAACATATAATAAATCTTTCAAGTACCTGTTCCAGATATTTCTTCCATGTTGGTTCTTCCTCCTTAACACTGAACTCATTAAATCCAACTAATTGTCTTCGATGATCTGCCTCTTGCCACCAAAGACCTGTTCTTATATCAACGTGTAATCTGGCTGCTACTTCTTCAGCACCAAGGCTAGCTGCTTCGGCTGTTGTTAACCACATTTTTGATGTTTGATCTTTACCCTTAACAAATGAAAATTAAATATTTTTTTTTTATTCTCCAAGTGGTTGCTCATTTGTGACATATTTTTCTAACCTTTATCACAATTTTATAACCTTTCGCTCATTTTAGAACAACAGATAATAAATTTAATATAATTAAATTCATTATTTTTTTAATAAAAATTTCAACCTTTTTGCTTTCAAGATATTTACTACTTTGATATACATATTCACAATATTAATGATACATTATTAAGAATTTTCCACACTTTACGATATACAAGTATTATAAAATGTTTTTATGCAAAAAATATAAACATTAATAACATATCGTTTATAATGATACAATAATTACAATTACTTTATTTGCACTTCAAAAATGTAAAGTAAATCATTAATTAATGTTAAACATCTATGACACGTGTATCCTACAATTTGTGTTATAGGACGTGTCAATCCAACGAAGAAATAAACGCACTATAATCAAAACTGCGAAAATTGAAAAATATTTGTACAGTAAGCATAAGAATTATTCATATTTAACGATGAATAATTTTTCAAAAATAGTTTTATCTTGCAGATTCATCGCAAATTCTAACCTTGAAAAATGCACAAATGCATTAATAAATATTATTGCTTCGTTTCAAATATAATCTAAGAATATTAATAAAAGAATGACTTTATCAAAATAGTTACAAATTTACTGAATACTATAAATGTCTACACTTATTATACATATATATTAATTTTACAAATGTTTCATGTATAAGTGTAATTATTATATCTATATAAGTACGATAATTACGATAATTTATTTTCAAATTAATATATATACCTAATTAATTTTACATGATCGTATTTGAAAGTACTGTATTATGCAGTTCACGCCTAAAATAACGTTCCAGTACTATCGACTATAGGAACTTCTGTGTTCGTGGATCACATGAAAGAAGCGATTATTTTTAATTAATTCTAGGAATTACAATGAAATATATTACTTATTACATTTACTTGTTGATCTTACAATTAGATATTGAGTTTGTCAAGTAAAAATAACAGAATTTCAACTCTTGCCTTTTAAATGAATATATTTCATGCAACATTAACTTTGAAATATCGTATAAATTGTAAATATTCGATTTTCTATTCTACCAATTATCGATCCGTTTTCCATAGAATGCGCAAGGCCACATTGTTACACTTATTACCTTGGGTCAACATGTTCAGAACATTTGCTGCCTACACTATCATTTGAAACTTCTGGAAATTTCATGCCTGGCATTAGAAAATTGCCACTTATTGTTAATAGATCTATTATACTCTAATAGTTAAGTAATCTATCTGTTAGGTAATTCACTCAAGCAAATGTAAATACCATCACATACAATACAATGAATTTTTTAAACACAAAAACCACCATGTTTTTAAAAAAACAAAGATATCAACAAGAAGATGAAAAACTTTACTTGTATATAAATAAAATCACAGGTAACAATAGAGACTCCAGCAGGTGCTGTTGGCAGGGTAAGTATTCGATCGATACCGAAACATTTGAAGATATGTACTACAATTGTAATGAACTTTTTATGCTACATATTTTAAATGTTTATTCATTTTATTCTAAACTTACAATTAATTTTAATTTTCTTTACGTTTCCTACGAAATATAATACGATATAAGAAGAATATAACTTAAGACTATTCTTTATAATAGAAATAAAAAAGAAATGACTAGACTAATCATTCTTCATTACAAAGTATCCTATGTACGTATAAACGTGAATATAATAAAAGGAAAAGAAATAAAAACTAAATAAATAAAAAATTGTATGAAGATATTTAAAAATACTACAAACTCTATAATGCAATATCGTAATTTAATATAAATCTTACCTCTTTCACCGGTACATTTTCATTACGTTCCTTTTCGGCTGTGGCGGCAGCATCAAGTTCATTATCTTCGAAAAGTTTTTCGTACTTCTTACTCGCTGTGTCTTTCATCTCTTCTAATTCACGTTTTACTTTTCTTCTCTTTTTTTTAATTGATCAATTGTCGATTATATGTATATGCCACGACAATTTTATTTATCACTTTTCAAAATGGGGGACAGAATTTTGCGATGTTTCTTCAATAAAATGCGTTATTATCCGTCAGTCCGGTTTTACAGTTTCAAAAAAAGGAAACACACAGTTCATGGTCCGAATGAATTCCTGTCAAAATGTGTTGGCATTGAATACATACCGACCACAATGTATAGTATATATACAGGGTGCGACCGAAAGCTAAATATGAGCAAATGATTCTTCATAAAAGAAATATATGAAGCGAAATTTTTTCGTTCAAACCTTAGTTTTTAAAATTATGTTTGAAAATTTATCAAGCATAGTTGAACTTAATTAATTTTAAACTAAACAGGAATGAATCATGACAAGAAGCTGTTCTACGTCAGAAGACAAGTTAAAAATATGGAATTTTTTCGCTTTGTTTTTGAGAAAATTAAATTTGAATATTTACCAAGTATGTACATGCGTAACAAACCAAGTACTAACTAAATATACTAACTTTACTTTCTTGAAACTGATGGTTTAAACGCAAAAATCTTATTCTACATTTTTTATTTTTTTTCGCATATACTGTTAGAATAATTAGAATATCCTACTGATTGCTCACTCGATTCACTCAGTAATCAAGCAAATTCACATGTACCGAACAAATTTTATTTTATTTCTTTTTTTTTAAATTAAGTTTGGAACGAAAATTTTATTCTATATTTTTTCTTATATTTTTATGAAGAACCACTTCGTGCCTGTTTGTAACAATTTTCGAATCTACTTTATATATTGTTGGTTTATTATAAGATCAGTACCCAAAATTAAGCCGCAAAATTTAAAAAATCGATTTCAAATAGAAGTTTTTAAATAAAAAATTACTGATTATTTAATCATTTAACAATTAATAATTTTTTTTTTTTGGAAAAACGCTTCAAAAAAATATTATTCATATGTATGGTTTAATATTTAAAAAGAGATCAAAACGTATTATCAGTCATGCGAAGGTTAAAAGAATGAATACTTGATAACTGAACATTTTCAAATACGCAGCGGCAAAAGAGATAATTTTAGTAGAATTACTAGAATATACATATATATTAGCTTGCTGAAAGATCCAAAAAATTTCGACACTTGATAGTATGTAGTTCGAATTATATTCTGCGAAGATTGAAGAGTATTGTCCTCCTCGTGACACCGTTAATGTTTATAAATACCTATAAATATTTAATTTGATCAATCATACAATACAAATTACTTATTCCGTTTCTCATAAAACAATTATTATTTTATTATAATTATATTAAAATATTCTTTTCGGACAAGCTTAATGTATTTGAAAGCAAAAACCGGTAAAGGCATTTAGCCAAAGAGTGCTTACAGCTACTACTAACTTATTTTTAAATTAAACAAAACGGTAGCTTCATTGATTTTTTGAAGAAACATAAATACAGATAGTAATTATCCTGATGATTATCTTAAATGTCGTTCATCTAGATCAATTCAAATTATAAAATACTTTGACTTAAATTCTGGTCAAAACAAATAATTTACTTACATACATATATTCACGTACATTATAGCCATTTATTACTAAAGAAAAATGATTTTAATTTCGATGAAATATACCATCACAGAAAGAAATAAACAATAAAAGAAAAAATTTCTATTAAAATTAGATTGAAAATGATCTATATACTACGTACGATTGTTATCTATTATTGAGATAAATTGATAATTAATCGAAAACACAATTGCATTGTTTGGTACCAACGATGTAATGCACTCGAGCAATTTATAATACAGAGGCATGTAGATACGCGGTACTCATTACTACAAATCGATAGCGAACGTTTCTTTGATAAATGTATTCAAACTTATACCAATCTCTACATATTTCAAAATACGTAATAAAAAAATAAACGCATATTAGAATGGAAATCGTTGGAAAAAATATCCTACCCTTAAGGATCGCAAAACCCTTTTAATATCCGAGGCACGTCGAAGGATCTAGTCTCGATGTGCTGGTAGGTGAAACGTGCACAATAAAATTGCTCACAAATCGCAAACTCCGTGTGATTAATGTTACTCTTGTGGCTTCATTTGGGCAAGAATTAAGTGGCTTTGCTGCGACAAATTCTATGTATGCACTCATACAAAAAAAAAGAAACGTTACGAATACGATGTTCGGTTGACGTGTAACTACTGAGTGACAAGTAACTGGCGATGTAGCGAGCAGCGCCGTTCTGCTAGTCTAGTACTGAGCTGAGAAAGCAGTTATGTATATGAACATGAATGTGTGCAGTAGTATGTATATGTAGTATGTGTGGTAGAAGTAGAGCAGACTGTGTCGATCCAGCGTACGACGACCTTAAGCTTCTGCACTTCCAAATTCGCGCATCGTTTCATTCTGGCCACTATTTAATTATACTGCAATGTATTTATGTCTGTTTTAACAGATAAGATAAAATACTTTTGGAACATAGTGTATAATCAATCTTTAATGTTAAATATAGAGATATTATTCACGCGAATTAAAAAATCAATATCAAGCGTATGCAGGATAAAAGGGGTTGAATGTATTTTGTCCCATTCCCTAGTTTCTTTTCTTTTTTTTTTTTTTTTTTTTTTAGAAATCTGTACGATACCATTCAAGGAAACTTAATTACAATTTATGATAATTTGCTATAAACAATTAACGTTAAATGTAATTAACGGAGATTTATTGACTGAATTGCCTAAAAATTTTAAGATATTAATGGTATTGAAAAATAAAAAATGGAGAAACAGTAAAATTGATTATTTAATTTTCCCACTTATCACATTGATCCAAGTACTATATTATAGAATAGTTGTATTTAATTGGACCATATTACAGTTCATTGGCAGTATTCAATGGTGTTGTAACTTTCTTTTAATCTAATATACAGAATTTTGTACAATGCAATTTATCTATACTGAAATATTACAAGATATAGTAAATTTGTTAATAATACTCTATGTTATTATCTAATCAATCAAATTTTTATTTCATTATATTATAAATTTAAAAATTTGAACACCATTTAAATACCAAATTATCAAAAGATTATAAAAATAAGATCACCTTACAGTATTTTCAAATAATGTAATTATTTGAAAGAATATAATTATAATCTGTAAATATCAACGTCCAAATATTATATAATTAAATTTTATCATAATTAAATTTGTCAGTTTACTAAATGTTTCAACACATTGAAATTGATAATGACACATGATGTTACATTTAAATCTGATGACAGTATGCTTAAATCTGATTTCTGTATGCTTATTAACTGCTTATAATTTATTATCATTAGTATATTACGTATATATTACGGTTTAAAAATAGAAAGAATTAATTAGTAAAATCTGAATTTTATAAAAATTTTGATAACAATTTGATAAAACATACAATGCATTGAAAAAAATATAAACAAATGTATCTTTAGATCGATTGGACCCTCCACAGTCACTTAAATGGTAGTTTATATATATGGTAAGTGCCGCGAGAAAATAACCTCTAATGGAAAGCATAAAACCGGTAGAAAATATCTCGAAATGTATCAAAACTATTTGTCCATCACCAGAGGAACTTAGTGTCATAACAAATAATGTAAAGTGCGATAAATGCGGGCTCGTATTTAAAAATGGACCGAGGTATCGTTTACACGATCTTAAAGTACATCAACGTAAAAATTTAGATAAAACAATAAAAGAAAATGTACAATATCATTGTCCGGTAGAATCTTGTATTTATGCTCCAAAAGCTGAAAGACATTTTAGTACTATGAAATATCTTAAACAGGTTAGTGTTGTTATTGTAAAAAGAATATTTTTTAATGAAATTGATTAAAGTTTCAATACTCCAATATATATCTAGCATTATCTTAAGGTACATGCAAAAAAAACATACGCATGTACTCGTTGTGAAAAAAGTTTTTCTACTGAATCAGCGAAAGAAGGTCATATGAGGATATGTGGAATTGAATTTGCATGTTCTTGTTCAAAAACTTATACGTCCTATGAAGCCTTGCTTACACATGCAAAACGAGCTTTACATACAATAAATGATAAATATAAAAATTCCTTGAAGTAAGCTGATCATGAAAGATAAATAATTTAATGTTCTATTATTTGACACATTTGAATACAATATGATTAATTTTTATTTTAAACATTTTTTACAGACGCACAAATTCTAAAACAATGAGATTGATTTTATCAACTAGTCAAACTGAAATAAATAAACTAGTTACAATACTACCAACAAATCAAAATGAAAATAGAATATCTAATTGTAATAATGATTCCACGCAGAAATGTACATCAGATATTGGTATACAAACTGAGGAATACAAGAAGAACAAAAGAATATCAAGTCCATTAAAGCATGTTAACAATAACGGAAAGCGTGGAATATCTAAACAAACACAGACAAGTGTCTCTCAAAGAATTAGACAAAATGTAATGTCCATGGAAACACAAACACAAGCTTCACAAACATTTAAGAATTCGCTAAAGCCTCAGAAAGATGGAAAAAATTCTGTATCTCAAAATTCTGATTATACACTGTTAAAGGAAGACCTTAATCTTGGCAACTTTACAGCCTCAAATTTATTTCCTAGTAGTCCATTACCACTTCGTCATGATGATGGATTACAAGATTTTTGGGAAGATAAAAGTACATCAGGCACTCAAACAATACCTGAAAAAGACATGTTTGAAGTTCTCAATGATAATGTTACTCAGACAGAGTTTGAAACATTTTATGATCATAGTACAAATCCATTAATACAGTGTACTCCAAAGAGTACAGTTGCTTTGATGACTTTACCTTATGTTGAAGAAACGTCGACCGTTGTTGAAGGATATTCCTTTGTATCCTCAAATAGCATGTCACGGTCAGATCCCATGCTTACAGATAAAACTTTTGATGATAAATTTAGCAGTATAGAAACTCAAACTGAACAAGCTTATTCACAATCATTTTTTGATTCAGATCCTTTAACCAGATCATTCGCTCTAAGTTCTACCATTGAAACACAAACTACAAATAATCTTGATAACATGGAACAGCTATTATATAGTAATACATGCACACAAACATGTAATGAAATACTACCGACTGATCTAGGATTATCTAACATTCAAACACAAACACCTTGGACTCAACTCGAGGACACTACTGTTTCTGCTGAAACGCAGACAAAATCCTTGATATGTGAAACAGGTTGCAATATTTCAATAGGTGCATGTCGTTCCTGGTTGAGTACTCAAACTAGTCACACTGAAACACAAACTGATTTACTTAGTATTTTTGAAGGTCTTCAATAATAAAATATTCAATCTTTGTACATATGGCAGTATAACAATTGATACTTAGGAAAACTATTTTAAGTTTAAATCGAAAATAATTTGTATTTGATATTGCAAATGAGATTATTTTTCTGTATTGTTATTTCGTATTTTGGTATTTTTTATATTTTGTTATAAATTATTTAAATTCTTATATATGTGCAATTTGTTAATGGAACATTACATGTATCGATCAAGAACTGCATATCTTTAAAAAGAATCTTTAAATGTTTTAAATTTACTGTATTGTACAGTATCCATTGCCACAATCTTAAACTATATATTATTTCCAGAATGAGAATAAACACAATGCAGGCAATGTAATTCTGTTACATGTAATTATTAAAATTATTAATTTAAAACTTGCACAATGAAGACTATTATTAATATTGAATTTAAATTTTAAGGGGGCAAATAAGCCTTGAAACTTTTTTTCTAACTGAGATATAATGTGATTTCAAGTAATATATTACAAATAAATTAAATTAATAAAGTTCAAGCCATATAACAGATACAAGCTATTGCATTTCGAAATAAACTATAAATATAAAATATAAAAGTGTATAAGTAATTTTCACTTATAAACATTGATCTATAAATTTTACGATAATTTTATGACATATATTATAAAGATAAAATATTTTATTATAATATACAATATATGGTTTTGAAGTTTTTAGCTTAATTATTTTTTAATATATGTAACCAAAATTATGATTTTTAAATTGAAATATTTGCAATTGTTTATGTGTCACATACAAAGGTAATTTTTAAAAGTTTAATTATATATGTATTGTTACTATACATTGTTGCTTCAAAAAACATTTGTGAATTTGTATAATTACAACTTTGTTTGAAAAAAGATTAACATTTCTGAGACTCAAGAGTCATATACCCCCTTAAATAGAAAAATATGTGAAGAATCTTGTCTGCTTCAAGTGTAATTGTTTAACTGATAGTTTCAACATTTACAAAGAAATAGAACATGTAATTTGAACTGTACACGTAACATTGTTACAATAACTATTAAAATATTGTTTTTCTTTTAACAATTGCGTTGGAATTATATATTGAATCCCAACCAATGCTTCGCATTATGATTTCACGTCAAAACGTACATATAAAAGTTAAAATCTTTAATTTTTTTTTTTTCTTTTGCTCGGAGCCGCATCGTGATAGATCACGATTAAGCTATTGTTTAATCCATGTTTGTTGTTAAGGTTTAAAATTACACTTAAAAAGTCATGCTTTGCCAAGCAGGGACGATATATGATTGTACACCTAGAACTGTTATGCAAGTCGAAATTCAAGAACTATTATTAACAGGTAAAGGTATAACAAACATGATATGAATATCGTGCTTTTTAATCGAATCAAATCACTAATCGACTCCAAAATGGATACTCAACGCAACTTGCGTGAGTTTAAGGAACTTATTAGCACAGGTTGGGATACATGTCATAGAAGTGAAACAAGGGTAGTATGCAGAAAAAGGGGTATATAAGAATGTATTAAAGTGCAGGACCAGCAGCATTATCTTCATCAAAATCTGGTAGAAAATCTTTGGTCCGGTCTTCTATTCTATCCATATTCTCAAGTGCTGAAGCTAGTATTCTTAAATTGTCCACACCAGACATTAATTGTCTATAACAATTCCAATATATATTATTATTTGAATTACTTAATTTAGAAATCTAGCTGAAATATAACTTTTTACCTTAAAGACACTTCTGCTGTTGAAGCAGCATGTCTCAAATCACCTGCTAGCCTTTTAACTGCCTGATCTGTGTTTGAAGAACCATATTCATTTCTACTTCCCGCTGCAATTCCAGCTCTCAACTCTTTGTTTTCCAGACGGAGTAATGATATCTCTGTCTGCATTAATATTATGTTTCTTATTTAATAATCAAATATGTTGTGACACGTATAGAAAGAGATGAAAATGTATACCAACCGTTAAAGATTTAATCTCTTTTTTCAACGATGAGATAGTACTTTCTGCATTTGCTGCTCTTCTCTGTAAAAAAAGAAACATTATGGATATTAATTAAATATATAAAGCATTCTTGTACTCACTGCACTACGTTTTAGATTATCTTCAACTTGTTCCATTGCTTTTTCAAGATGGATTGTTTCTTCATGATCCACTTCTTTTCTGGATGCCAATTCTGATTCTAATAATTGAATCCTGTAATAAACTTGTATAAATAAACTGGAGAACATTCTATTATTATAAATAAAAAAGCCTTGAAAATATACTTTTCTGATTTCTCACTGACTTCTTTTTGAGCTAATTCTAATTCCTGTCGTAATCTTTCATTTTCCTGCAGTAACTAAAAAAAGAACCCATATTTTATAATTAGAATATAAAAAAGATATATCATAATTTAATAATAATATATAAAAAATATATCATAATTTAAAATTCAATATTATTCACACCCTTCTTTCTGTAGACTCTACATTATTTGGAATAGATCCAGATTCCGTTGATAATGTTGTCCTATTATGAATAGGACCATCATTTAAAAAGTCTGGCAAAGCTTTGGAAACATTTGCTTCGCTTGTCCCTGAGTGAGAACATTCTCTTATAACAACATTTGACTCAGAATCAGGATCAACTGTAGATATTGGTAAATCTAATGGAAATCCTATATAATAAAATATCATAAATAAACAACTTACATAAATCATACTATAATAATAATATATCATACTATAATTAATAATATATCATTTCATAAATACCTAATGGTTCTGGACTTTCAGTAGATCCTGCATTAGATCTAACAAAAGCAGGTAAGGTCGTATGACCTGAACAACTTGTATTTGGTATGGATTGATTTCTTTGAGGTATTGTTTTGTCCAAATTTCCAGTTAAATCAAATGAAAGATCACATAAAGCACTAGATTCGCTTTTTTTTGATTCGTTTCTAAGTCGAGTTTGTCTCTGTTTTACACTGTTCAGTGCAAAATCAGGAAGATTATCAACATCTGAAATAGTCTGTTGTTTTGGTTCATGATTTAAATAGTATTGTTCTATAACTAAATGATCTTGTACGAAGTCTGGTAATTCTGTTGGATTACGAGAATAAACAGCAGAACTCTTCTCTAAATTATATTGAGTAGGAGATGAATAAACTTTTGGACGTGCTCCAGCATTCTGATAATTTATCTGCGAACCATTTTTTAGAAAATGTTTAAAGCTGAAAGGATTTTCTTCAGTTTTTGACGTATTTTGCCCTGTAAATAACAAGAAACAACAAACATTAAACTAGTTATTAGCTTCATTTTTTGATAAATATCAGGTTAAATCTAACCTGCTTGAGTCTCTGTTTCACTACGATTCCTAGCGAAGTACTCTTTCGACGTGTTTCGACAACTCCGACATCCCGTTGTTACCTCTTCTTCGGAGGATGAAGATGATGAAAACATGACCTCTCCGACATGACGCCGCGCATTTTTTGATACGGATCGAGACGAATCATTACTTTTTTTGCGACTCGCCATCATCTATGTAGAAGATCAACTTTACCGACAATCGTATCATTTGCGATGCAGTCAAAACTGCACTTAACATTTGTCACTCGCTGTTCGCAGGTCGGGTTAGGTTAGTTTTGCGGTACACAATTTTTTCTTCTTTAACATCACTCAAGAACTCAACGTGAATATAGGAAGGGTGTATATTTTCTACTTCCCTATCTGCATCTTTTGTTTCGTAATATACATATATAAAGTTATTATTACACTCGATTTCTTATCTGAAATGAGTCGCAAGTCATGTAAAGGTATATACATATATATATCAGTAGGTATTGAAAAAGAAAAAAAATTAACTAGTGAAAGAATTATTCTGAATTAAAATTACGATTGACATGTATTATTATATTGAAATGTGAAGAACGCAATGTGAAATGTTTATATGTTAATTTTTTTCAACGTAATAGGTGCGCGAATTATAATTTCGTGAGAGAGGTTATCCACCACGTGGAGATATTGTTGATTATTTTAATGTATACTACGATTTTAATAACAGAATGTCTCACGAAAAGCCTTGTCGTGCGTGCATGGATTTTAAATCGTGGGCAAAAAGTCAAAAAAAGACTTTTGAATCCGAAAAGGTATAAGCAAGAGGTTTTTTTCTTTACATAAAACTGTATACAAAACGCAACCAATTTTTTTTTTTATAATAAACATTTTATGATTACACATTCGAAAGTATTACATCATTATAAAAATTACATGATGATAAATATCGATTAGTTTTCAAAAATGTGAGAAATAATATTAGCTTATGTTGTGAAACAAATTATAAATCTCACATTATACATTTTATTATGTCAGGAATCTGAGAAAACGGAGAAGAAAAATTCACCTGTAAATAATGTTAAACGCGACGATTGTCCATTAGATAAAGATGAATTAGGTTCAAGAACATGGTCATTTTTACATACCATGGCAGCATATTATCCTGACAATCCGACTGATGAACAAAAATCGGATATGACAAGGTTTTTTCACATATTTTCAAAGTTTTATCCTTGTTCTGTTTGTGCAGAAGATTTACAGGAGCAATTAAAAAGAACTCCACCGCAAATTAATTCACAGTCACAATTGAGCCAGTGGCTTTGCATAATACATAACGAAGTGAACAAAAAACTTGGGAAACCTGAGTTTGATTGTAAATTAGTTAACCAGAGGTGGAGAGATGGTTGGAAAGATAGTTCCTGTGACTAATGATTATTAGTTATAATTGTAATTGTGTAACAAAATCTATATGTGATGTAAAAATCATTATGTAAGTTGATTATTGTAAATACTTTTGTAAAAAAATATCAAATTAGTTGAAAATATTAATATCGCATTTATCATTGTCAATTAATTATTAAACATAATATCTTAATTAAGAACATTAAAAGAAGTAAAAGTAAAATTGTACAATTATAATTACATAATTTTGGAGTATGGTTATTATTAATGTTGCAAAGTAGATGGTATTGAACGTGAAATAGTAAATGCAGAACTTGTTGTTCTAACATGAGGTTCATAACTGTGATCTTGTCCTTCACCACCAATAGGCATGATTTGACATGTTCTAATATGAAATGGAAAACGTTTGTTAGCCATAGATGGTCTAGTGATATATAAAAATATTATGTGTCCCATAAAAGTAGTCCATAATAAACATCCCTTAGCAACACTTTCTCGTACCCACTCGTCTACTAATAAAGTGATGCAAAGTACCTAAAACATTATAAACATTTTACACATTCTAAGAGAATGAACAAATTCTATATAAATATTTTGTTATATAACATTTTACATTACTGTAATAATATAACATTATACAGTACTGTATTTTTTTTATATACCGTTAATGGATGACATAAAAACCACGCTGATCCCAATGAAAATAATGAACCATAAAAATGAAGTTTTGTTGACATTTTTGTAACAGTTTTAAAACATTGAAGAGAAAATATAATCCATGCAATCAATTTCAATATTATTAATCCATAGCCTGGCGGTGACTCATAAATGTACAGTACTAATCCAGGATCAAAGACATCAAATTGATAAATATATAATGAAAATTGACAGAAAGAAATTAGGCATATAAAACATATAAGCCATCGAGTTTGTCTAGGTTTTAAAATACTTTTAGTTACTGTATAACCAAGAGCCAGTAATAACATAAGTATAGTATACAAAATATCTGAACATGCTTCTAATAATTGACCAAATAAAAGAGCATTTTCTATTTGTATCCCCTTTAAACCAAGAGTTATATAACTATAAATTTCGAGTAATATTCCTACTAATTGACAAAATAGTGAAGTCATAAATATTTTGTAAGATACATGTAATAATCTTCTTGCTCTTAATTGTATGGCTACGTAAAAACTTAATATTACAAGTATCACATAAATACAAGCAATTGTTATCAGTTCTGGTAGTATATCTGAAATAAAAAATAGATTTAATTAAACAGCGTTAAGTAACTTTAAATCAATATAATGTTACTTGCAGAATTCATCTGCCGAAAAGTGTTCTTTCCAAAAGTGCCCATGCGGTGCATTTGTTAACGATATCCAATACGAAATGTTTAATCCAGTTTTCGAAGAACAATCTGCTAATGCGATAAACCACCATCTCGGACGAGATGATCGAAATCTTCGATAATTAGAGCATCGTATTATTGCGTCTTCTTTTTCGACGCATCCTGATTCTTCAGATATGGATGTAGATAATGGTACTATTTGTCCAATTCCATCCCAAAGTATAGCTTCTTTTTCCATACATGTTTTATTCGAAGGATAAACGCTTGGCCATTGATTAGGAGCATCATAATACAACAATATCTTTAAATTTTGTTCATTACCTCCCAATTCGAATTCATATCGAAATGTGCCTTGTTCCGTTAAGAAGCAAAACCTTGCTAGAAATGCCCAATTCTGAAAAACATTACAGTACAGACTGAAAAAAATATTTAAATTAATATGAAAAATTATTGATACAATTCTTTATAATTAATGTATTGAATAGAAAATACACTATATAGAAATATTATGTACAATGTAATAATCTGACTTATATATATTTTCAGAAACAGTATATTTTTACTAATTTTACTTTGACATATTATTGTTTTAAATTAAATATTAATATTATCGTATCAAAGTAGACAGTAGTAGAAGTAGAAAAAGTTAAAAAAGAATGTTTATAGTACTTCACGTGTTACAAGATGTCCTTGAAGTATTTTGGTCTCTGAGTATATTAATAAAAATTTAAATATTATAAAAAATAATGACAATATGGTAAACATAGTTGACACACGACCGTATATTTTTCCTGAACTAAAATATCTATACAAGCATATATCTGTAACATGTTACCGGCTACCTGCTGTTTTTCTCATGATCAATATTTCCCTGCTGCTTAGAACTATGTATGCATTTTTAATTAGCGTATTGATTTATATTGTAATAATAAATACTTCAAATAAACAATATTGAAGGGAAAAAATGTCAAACATGAATTTCATATTTTTGAATTGTAATTTAAAGCTTCGGAATGAATTCTCATTTAAAGCTTTAGAATCGTTTTGTTGTTTAGTTCATACTTTTTATAATCTTGACCTTTATTTTTAATAGTAGACATAATAATAATAATAATAGTAATATATACGTATATAATAAACTAATATGTACACATAGATATACGTAGATATACACGTTGGAATAAAACAGAAAATATCGAAAATTTTATAGAATATTTAAATTGTGTTATTGAAACTATTTTTGTCTAGAAAAAAAGTATAATTATACAATTTATACAATTATAAAAGTCTATTAGAAAACAATATATATATAATATAAATAATAACTATTGTACGATTAATCATTTATTACGTACGAATTAATTTCTTGATTTTTTATGATTAAATGTTAATGTCTCGTTTTAATATAAATTTTCTAATTATTATTAAAAATATATATGCATATATATATAATCGTCTGATGATGAAGAAACTTATTTGTTAAACATCCTACATTAATTTTATGTGCTGTTCATGTTTTCTGTTATGTCACTGGTTAGTCTAAACACGTGTAAAAACAAATGTAAATGTGTGTTTTGTATTTTACAAAAGTATTTTTTTTTTAGTATTTGACTTTTTATATTATCTATAAAAAAATTTTTTATATTACGTATAAAAAAAATTCATAGTATAAAGATTAATTTATTAGTGTAAAGATTAATTTTTGTTATTAATTGGAATAGAGGTTATAAACAACTAAGTGATCATGAAAAATAAAAACGAAAGTCTTAAAGGTTTTAAAAGTAAATATATAATATTTTGTTGAATGCAATAATTAATAAATTTATTTATTTAAATAATTTTTTATTTAAATTATTCAATTATTCAATTTGTAGCACTATGGCTTCAATTTGACAAAGAAACTACTGACAAGCATCAATTATTTTTTAAAGAGCATTCAATTAGAAACCAAGACTCGAAACATCCCAAAGGAAGGACACTATTCCTGTTAAATATTCCTCCCTATATTTCACATAAAACTTTAAAAGTAATATTCAGTAATTTGTGTGGAACTGTGTCTACAGTTTATTTTATAACTTCCAAAGGATTTAAAACAGCATACATAGTCTTTGAAAAAGAATCTGCTTTAGAAAAAGCGTTAGAAATTTGTGATGAGCACATAGTAACATTAAATAGTAAAAGAAAAATTTGTTTTACAGGATTGGAAAGTGAGTTATATAAAGTACATATACATTTATAGAGAATACCTCTATAAAATACTTCTTAATTCATTTTAATAAATTTAACAGAATGGTGCTTCAAATATAATCGTGCTTTACTATGTGATGAAAAAATACTGAAAAAGAAGATTGAAGTTTATATGCAAAATTATGACCAAAAAATTGCTGAGAAGATAGCAAAAGAAAAAGCAATGAAAGAAGAAGAAGCAGAAAATGATGGTTGGGTAACTATTACAGGACGAAAGAAAAGAGGACAATTTGCACTTTCCAGGAAAGAATCCACTATTAACAAAGTACAACGCAAAGAAGAACAAAAAAATAAGAAAAAGCAATTGCTTAACTTTTATACTTTCCAAATTCGTGAGAGTAAAAAACAGAGTAAGTTTTACATCATATGAGCTTCAACGTTTATGTATAATTTCCATATTTCATTAAATTTTTCTGTACAGATTTGGCGGAATTACGAAAAAAATTCGAATTGGATAAAAAAAGATTACAAGATCTAAAATCTAAGAGGACATTCAAACCATTTTAATATTTAATCAAATTAATCATGTTCATATGAAATAGATATTTATTATGTTGTAAAAAATTTGTTTACATTTACAGATATGATTTTATATGTATATTATTACATTTAAATTTATATACAATTCCACAAAACAAAAGTAATTATAATAGAAATTCAATAATATAATTAAGCAGCTTTAGATGCATAAGTTTGTAAAGTCCATTCAATTAAGAAATGCTGATAGGATAAAGGTTGTAACAAAGCTAATAATTCCTCTGTAAAAAAAAGAAAATACAAATTAATTTTTAATAAATTAATTTCATATTAAAAAATTATGATATATACGTTTGTTTCCATAAATACAGTTTGCACACATGGCTGTACTAACAGCTTGTCCAAGTCGTTCCATAGTAAGATCACGTGAAATAGAATTAATGTTTGTTTGGGACTGTAAAGTAGCAGTTAAAGTTCGAATAGTAGCAGCGAAATGTTGCGCAGATATAGCATGTTTATTATTTCCGTTGTTTTTTAATCGCAATACCGAGTCCATTAGCAAGTGTTGAATTTTAGAATATAATTTTTTTCGTTCCTCAAAGTAGTCTGTATTTTCTATGTCAATTGAACGTACAGGAGACAAAATACACCACCTAAAACATATTTACATTTATATTTCTATTTATAAAATCATAATGCTTTATTTTATGCAAGAAGTTTTTTTTTTTTAAATTACCTGAATAAACCTGCTATTGGTGTTATTGGTGTCATTGGAATGCCACCAGTTGGTAAAGCAGGATTGTCTATTAAAGGAGTCAATAAAAGACTTGGGTTTTCATCTATCCATTCTCCTATCAATCTGAGTAGTTCTGTAGGTGGATCTTTATCTTCATAAACCTCACCTATTGCCGTTAGTAAATTGGCAGTGAAATGTGGTGCAAGAACAGGAAACTGCTTCAATTTGTCAATAGATTTTGGAGTAAGGACAAAATAGTCATTAAGTACGTGCCTTGCTAATCCTACGCTCTGCGGTGAAGTAGAGCCTAGTTGTTGCATCCAAATTCCAGTCGCATTCAAGACTGCTTTGTTTTGAGTAGCAATAGCTAAAGATACTAAATTGCCTAAGATTTTATATCTAGGACTATCTGCGGGGAAAAGAGATAAAAATACTGCGTTGCGTACTGCAGCACTTCCACCAGGGCTTTGGAAGAAATCGCTTAGGACTTCTATTAATTGCAACTCTTGTATTGCCATTGTCAGGTTGCGTTTTTTCCGCCTTTCTATTTCTCCAAATACAAATTCTGATATTAAATCTAGTTGTAAATCCATTTGTTTTCCAGGTCTACCGCATAATATTTCTTTAAAGATAGTAATAAAATAATAAAACATGTTTAATAATATAAATATAAAGTTAACCTAACTTAATCTAACCTATGTTAATCAATATCTTACCGATTCTGCATAATGCCTCTCTAGCGCAATAAGGAAAATCTAATTTTCGTAAATTTTGTTTTATATCATTTCCTGCCATTAATGCATATATACGTTTACAATATTTAAGAACATTCAAAATAAACTATTCAGTTTTTATATGATTTAACGAACAAAACATTGAATATATTTCATAAAGTTATAATTTTGCATTTTCATGAACGTGATATGTTTTTGGTAACTAACGAAGAACAATGTATGTATATTAATTAATATTTTGTATATATCTATCTTGAGTTTGTATAGTAGGACGAATATCCAATAATCACGTAGTTGAGCTATTTGGTTTTAAACGCGCGAAAAAGGGAATTTATTCCCTATAATTATATATAGAACACCTGCGTCCTTTATTTAATTATGATAAATAATTAATCAAAAGTATACTCTGTATACTTTTTATATATTCAATTGTAAACAATATAACATTACTTAACTATAATCAATGTACGCCGAACATCCGAGTCGAATATCGAATTTTTGAAAGCGAACGATATATGTACACATACATTAATTGAAACAATGTTTTGTACAATAATTTTTGTACATTACAATCTATTATTTTTATTTTAAAGAATATTATCATAAAGAATGCAAAAAGTAGTGATTTTAGAAGAAAAATATGGGAAAATTATCAAATAACGAACGAAATTTATATTTATAATTATGAATTAATAATTACGTAAAGTTGAAATATATTTGAAGTTTGAGTTACTTAAATTTACGTATTATAATTTATGTAAATTTTATATTTTACATTTATATATGTATATTTTAATAAAAATATTTTTTCCAGTATTGAAATTTAGATCTCGCTTCACGTGTATCGCAATGGGATCGGACATTCAATGCGTAGCGCCATCTTTGAGTAGGTTGCGAACTACATTGTTAGTCAAAACAATCGCCGAATTCAGGATCTATTTTTAGGCGGCACACGCTAAGCTACAGTACTTCACTAATTTTCGTGTGCATCGAAAAAAAAGGATAGACTGCTCTAGTGTCTCGTATAATTGTCTATCGATTTCGAAAAGGTTCAACGACCTCACGATAATTGTGACAAGAGACCGACCGGCCATGTTTATATCGTGGTGAATTTTGAGCCAGCGGCCCGTAATCTACAGAGTAATTTTCCACGTGTACTTGCTCGATACTCGTGTCGTTTACCGTACATCCAGCACGGTGTCTAAGGCCTTTGCGAGATGGAGTCTAACGAAAGGGGTGAGTAAATCTACATAGAAATAAAATCACGACAATATTGAGCCTCTGACACAAATCGCGACCTGGGGGCAATGGCAGTGTCAGGGTCGAAACGGAACTAGTTCAGTGACCGCATTCGCGACATTTGACCGCGATATTACCCGAGAATTTCTTTTCGAACATATCTCCCATTCGTCTTGAACCCTCTACGAATGTGGCATTTCTCTTTGAGATAATGTTCCTGTGAAAATTCCTTTCGAGATCAAATCTATGTCACATCTTGCTTTTGTTCTCGACTGTACACTCTCTTGGTTTAATCCTTACGCGTGTCTTATTTACACGAAACAAACACAGAAGTGCATACAAAAAAGAAACATTTTGTTCCCCAATGTGACATTGTTATTTCTCTTTTAGTTGTCGATGTCATAAATAAGCGATTTGTTCAAATAGGCGTAGCTTGTATTTCATGTTTTTCTTTTTTTGACGTTTTACCTCGTGGTAGTGAAGAAGGGTCGTACAGCTACGTTTTCTATTACGCAATAGTATAACGGCGTGTCTCTAACCTAGATAATCTCTCGCATATAGAAAATTGAAGCCAGGGTACCGCTTGACAGAGACACGTGAGAATTATTATCGCTTGACCGAGTCCGGCATGTGTTGCAATGTGGCGACACCTGCCGACCGTTTGTGCACGTCCTACCTCAAGCTAGTGCGAATTAACCCTCTCCGTGTTCGTTGCCGTTCAACCCTTTCGTCTTATGAAAGACGTAGATGAACGGGGTGATGTAGCGAAATAAACAAAATTTTTTCAGAGACTATCTAACAATTTAATAATAATCTAAATTAGGTTAATAACGTTGAACGAAGTTCTGCTAAATAAATGAATATATTTGAATTAAAAATTAATTAATTCCAATGGTAATATTCAACTGTAGTTTATCTTTTATCCTTTGATTAGTAATATGTTGAAATCGTTGAATGGTAAAAAGAATTAAAATGTTAGAGGAGAAAACTGCATTCTACTTTATAACATAATATTTATTGACAAAGATTGAGGTTAGAAAGTTTCAATTGAGAAAATATTGGTAAAAGAATATCGGAATTATATTTTTGACTATGAATTGATCTGTATATTACATTATATATTATGCATGAACACAAATGTGCATCATACTAATCTAAGTTCTATTTTGTCTGTACATTTTAATATATATATATACATACACGCACGTACACACACAATATTCATACAAGTGAAGTTAAAAAATGGATCGTTCAATTAAATGTGTTATTTGTTTTTACTGTACATTAATTCGTATCTAAATTACATATACTTCAGTCATGCAACTAAATGTCATTTTGCAGTTTTGCAAACATTTAATATACTACTCATTTTTCTCATCTAGTGTTTTATAGTTTTACCATTCTTCTTCTATAAAATATCTTTTGTTTAGTTATATGATTTATATAACATTCGAGTTCTTTCAAAAATATGCTGTTTCGCGAAATTTCCAGAATCTTTCGGTTTCTACTAGAGGGCAGGCGTGCACTGTTGTTTTGTCCCTTTATTTTTAATTCGTTTCTTTTCTCCGTTTTTCTTCTGAGATCCTTCTCCTCTTTCTCTGCTAGATTCTTCCGTGTTATATAAGTCCAAGGACGAACTTCGCGATCTCACTCTCTCTATTTGTTTTCACATCTCCTTTTCTCCTTGACGTTTCTGTTTTATTTCTTTCTATATCAGTAGTGCTGTCTTTTTCGCTCCTTTTCTAACCTGTCTTCTGTTGTCCTTCCGTCTCTTTTCCTCTTTTTATTCTTCCGGTGTTCTGCATTCTCTTTTTGTCCTCTTCCTTCTCTCTTTAACGTGTTTTCTTCTCTATTCTTTACCGTATTGCTTTATTACATTGGTCTGTGCATGCTATGCATCCCTCTCCTTCTTTCTTTCATTGTGCTTCGATTTGCATTATGATTGGATGGTGTTCTTTGTTGGTTGGAGCTAGTGTACTGTTAACACGCGTCCTCGGTTGAATAATTTATGAAAAACGTGCTGCTTGTTTTTGAAAGACGGAGCATATTTTTCTATTGCGGATTTTTTTTTTATTTAATTTTTGAATACTCGTTTCAGGGTCGACTACATAATTTTCATAAATGTAGTATTGTTTAAAGTAAACTCGAATAGATTTACATTGTACATCATAACCTTGAATTTCTTCAAGGTTATGACTGTGCAAATGTTACGTAACCAAAGAGTAACTGTAGCTATACTTAATCTAAAATTTCGAACTGAATTCGTTTTTCTTTTCTTTATTTATGATCGAATCGTATCACAAGTCAAATTTTTACCCAAATTATGATGTAGTTTTATATAATAAATCGGTTTTTGTCAAAAGACTTATACCAGAAAGAGATTGAGCTCAAGCTCAATTTCGCATCTTCTACGAGCAAAGTTCCAAGCTTTTCAAAAATTTGAAAAAATTCTCCGATATTTAACGAAGTCTTTGTTACATTGTAGAATTAATTTTTTGAGTCAAATGTCATTTTTTTGCTTCGAAAAAATTTTTGGGTGAAATACGTATAATATTTTTAAAATTCGTTGAAAATTTCATAATTTTAATAATCCGGAAATAAACGATCCAGGTTATCTATTTAAATCTATTAATTTTCTGTGAAATAATTTCGAAGGACACTTCTTTTTCGATCGTCTTCATTTCGCGAATGAATTTTACTCGGAGTATTTTTGATAGTCATTTTGATAATAATTAATACATAACAGTAATAGTAATTAATAATACGTGACGCGAGTTGCATAACTGCGTTGGTAACAAACAGAATGCAAATCCACGACGATCGTCGTATTTCATCAACTATCGTGACAATTAGATGATATTGATTTATAGCGTTCAACGCGAGCTAGGAGGATGGATAATTGATGACCTTGCGCGAGATTATGCTCGTCCAACGGGTATCGTACGATTTCGCGTCCTCGGGGATGGGATTGCACGAATTTTCTCGTTACAGGGAGTTACATGGTGAATTAGGCGCGGCTTTTGCGAAATTATCGGCGTATCTTGAACTATATAGCAATTTCTTGCAATTTGAAGTTTCACTTGGAATTAACGACAAACTTCATAAAAGAAATACGTAAGTAGAAAACATACTAGCTGCATCTATGAAAGAATTTAAAAAAAAAAGGGAAAAACTCCAGTTTTAATTAATTGGTTTGTTTATCTGCAAATGACCTTGTTTCGTCTAGCTATATTTTCTCTATCGTTTGGCTAACTTTGATATTTGAACCTCATCGAATGAGTCAATTAGCAAGTTGAGTTCTGCTACAAAGAATTATTTCTTTTGCTCATAGTTCGTATATGTATACGTACGTAAAATTAATCATTGCAATAACCTGTAGTTTTATCGTTAAATTCCATGGAATACACATAGTATGAAAAATGTAATAAAATGTCCAAAATATGTACATTTTGCACATAAAATAATTTTCTGTGGTAAATGTTTTAATTATACTCTCAAAAATATCCATTTTCTCTCAAAAATCTATGTTTATTCTGTAAGAAAAATGCAGTATGTTCATCGTCATTGAATGAAAGGCGCATTGTTAACCTTTTATAGCTAAAATTTTGCTTACAAGGGGAAAAAATTATTGATCGTAGCCATTTACTTCTATTGAAAATTTTCAAACTGATAATTGTCGTAGACAAGTCATTTTTTTAATGGCCTATTGATAAAATACAATAGCGAAGCAACAAACAAACGAAATGACATTTTCGAAACGTGGATACGTAAAATTTTCAAGTTTTTTTACACGACGTCGTGGTCGGTTAAGTTTGTCATCGATCAAAACTTGAGAGTTCGAAATTGATCGTGAAGCGCGTTCTCGCGAAATTGTTTCGAGCAGCTTGAACGAAGGTATCTAATTTCTAAAGCGTTAACTTCGCCAATTTATGGCGTAGCTGATGCCCGTTGTATTTAATTTCGAAGGAACGTTGGCTAATGCATGGATCCGTTCTACGCTTTCATGCCAATTAACGAGATAGATTTTCAACGTGTGGGCGCAGAACGTGGCTCGCTCGTTTAGATACATAGTTCGGTCTCTCTCGCTTGTCGTATCAGGTCAGAATTAGAGATAGAATTGAATACATTACGATTAGATATTTCCAATACTATTTCCAAGCACACACTGAAATTTAAGCGGGATAGTTTCAGTGTTTCACGAGTATTTGAGAATGAAGTATCACTTTCAAGCAGACTCGATATTTTTGAATAAAAATCGGATCGAGTACCTATCCTACCAGTAGGTTCGGACCTTACGACTCTCACAAGTATTTAAAAATTTCTTTGTTTTTGAAAGTTATCAGAAAGATACACGAAAAACAGTACGTTCGACGGCTATACTCTTTCATAAAACTCTTAGAATATTTCTTTAATATTTAATATTTATATCTTTAATATTAATATTAATATTTATATCTTTAATATTTAATATTCAGTATTTATTGTAGGTAATAAAATTTTTAAATTACACGTATGTATTTTATGAAGCAATTGTTAATACATTTACACTTTACAAATTCTTTCTTGTATCATTTAATATTTCTCAATTTTGAAACAAATATAATATTTGCCCTAAGACTTTTAAACGAGGATTTAAATACGCGTAAAACTTACAGAAATTGAAGTTCGGATTCATATACTACTCGTGTATATACACGCACGTACGTATACATGTGAAATGACTTTAATGGTGACTGTATCGAAGAGCAAACAGGTCGGATCAAAAATCTCGAGGTGTTTTAGTTATTGTTAGATATACGCTTGGAATAAATGGCACAAGATCTTTTTTTTTCACAGAAAAACAGGGACATGCTTCGTCTGATTAAAAATTTCTGACACAGATGTCGAGACGTTGGCGTTTATAAGAAATTCAGAGTCAACTCGCCTTTAGATGCGATATAAATTAGCAAAAATTGACTATAGAAGATCCTGGATCTTTAATTGCTTAACTGGTAGATCTTTAACGTATGCATTTTTAATTTTTTTCCCGTGTATTAAGAACACGGATTTTTAATTTTCTTAATATACGTCTCGAAGCGATCTTTAGTTTCTGTCGTTCACTTTGCGAGGATTATCCCCTTGCTGCGTTTTCGATAAACGAGCACGAAGTCTGTCTCTCTCGCAGCTCGTTCGCGGGAAATATAAATAGACGGCTACGAAGAGTTTATTGATCGCGATGCATCCAAGGTTTTGCAACGATGGAGTGCGATTATGTAAACCACGTGTGCAATTATCGCGTTACGGTTCAGACGTATCTTCTAGGGACAAGTATCTGCTTCTGATGGGGTAACAGGGTCTTCGATACAGAACGCTACTCTTCCTTCTTCGATATTCGTCAATCCCTTCAGATGGAAGGACAACATTTGTTGGTTTGTCGTTTTTGTAAAATTTTTCACGAGAATTTTTACCTTAAATTTCTGAAGACACGACGAAAATGCGAAATTACAAGTTGGGTATTCCATAGGTAGGAAACATTGTAAAAGAATTTTGTTTTCTTTTATAATGAAAAATGTACTTTATTAAAGTCAAATTTTGAAACTTTTTAAAAGTCTTTTCTTTCGCATATCTTTGCGCTTGATACATATTGTAATAAGAAATTGCACGTGTAAAATTCAGCTATGTTAGACTACTGGAGGTTGATCGTAAAGTCGATTAATTGCAAAGGATCGGGAATTATGAAGAAAATGGGTAAATTATAAGATGGTGAGCTAACGAGAAAGCCTTTTTGCTCTTTAATCGAAGATTAAAATTCTCAATAATATAATGTTGTAGTTTTTTTAAGCTTTTTATCTTCTTACTTGCCACTGATGCATGTTTTTATAATTGGGACGAGTTGAAGTTTTTTGTAAGGGTAAAGTGATTTATTTGAGTATCCTATGGGAGTTAATTGGAGATGAAACGATAAAAGTGACGAAAGACTGTTTTTAAAGAAATCGTCGAAGGTAAATGCGATTATGAGTTGCTAGCATGAGTTAACCGGACTGATCTGACACGTATACACGTATCACGTTTATGTCTTACACATACGCATACGTATCACGTATATATCTTACATATATGTATACGTATACACGAATTTTTAATGCTTAAATGAAATAGTATTTCGAAATAGTATTTACTTATGCAAATATTTACGATGTTTACTATTTTATACCAAATTATTTCAAATTTTCTCCGACTCTGCAAGTTAATAGGTGATAAGTAAGAAAAGTCCCCCCCCCCCCAAGGGCAAAAGGTTAAAATGTTAATTCAAGTCGAATTCACCGCACAATTTACGTTATTTAAGGAAAACGCTGATTATAATTATTCAGTCAGTACGTGTTATTCGTCGTGCGATGAAAAGTAGCGTTCGCTATATGAATCGAGGAGGAATCGGCTTCCCACAGCAGCGCGGAAGTTTTACGTAACATACCGGCTAAACCAGGGTCGTCGTCATCGTCGAAGAAGTCGTCGTCGGTCGCTCGGTATTGAGCTCGGTGCACTCCGTGAGAAATGCACGGCGGAGTGTGACTGACTCCGTTCAAGTTTCCCTCCTTTTCTATCGCGATCGCTATTTATATTTCCGCAAGGCTAACGAGCGTACGTGCACCGAGCACGCTCGCGCGTTCGCCGATCGCGCGAATTGCGAAAGATGATTTACAATGACCTCGACGAGGTCATCTCCGCGATTCTTTTTCTTTTTTTTTTTTCGTGGTACAGGCGTCGTCGTTGAAATTAGTCGCGGGCCTTTCTTCCGTAGTAAACTCTCAGGGAAAGGAAATTCCTTCTTTTGAAAATCTGACAAATTGATCGAAGTCGAAACTCATCAAATTCTCAGTTTTTCAATTCCCCGTTTTTACTGTTATCCTCTTGCGCTGAAATGACGTGCCACGCACGTCGAGAATTTTTTTGCCCCAAATTGCAACATTTTCTCAGTTTCGAGCATATTTATCCCTAGAACTATCGACGATCGGAGACATCGAAGTCCAACAAGTTTATAGTACAGTGGAGAGTGTACAAGCTTTTGTTCATATATACTTTACGAAAAATTATTTAAATCTTTTTTAAAAACTCACTGTTTTCACGCCTATAAAATGTTCGACAAAAATTATAAATTGACCATTTTGACCACTGTGGTAGTTTCAGTAAATGTAACCCAGGCAAAACAAATGATATCATACCGACATAAGTTCAAAAGAAAAAAGAAAGCGACGAATTATTGTATTACGGTCACTCGTTATGGTCCGCGAACCAGTTGCCAGCGCAAGGGGTTAATCTCAAATGAAGAATTCCTCCCTTTTAAAATTCGAACCGTTTCGTTCTTCAGAGATAAAAAAAAGAAAAAAAGGAAAAAAGAACGAACGAAGGACCATCCTGAAACGATCGACAGGAGGGTGGACAGTGTTTATTAGTTAAAAGCAGGGAATGGGCGAGTCGGTGGCGATGGTTCGGTCGCGTCGGGGCATCGATCGCGTCTGTTGGGAGAGGGTTGCGGGACGATCCGGCGCCGGGGTGGCGTCGCGATGGTGGGGAAAGTGCAACTCGGAGTGCAAGCAGACCGTATATGCAATTGGCTGGAAAGTGCATCGCCTGGAGGGGATGGTGGCGTGTGAAAGAGAGACCGGGCGAAAAGGCGAAGAGGAGTAGGGGGGTTACGGAAGGGGAAGGCAAGTGCACACACAAAGTAGACATATAGGTCAATGTCGGGACACTCCCGTGCACTGTTTAGCACGACTCACCTACTGACCCACTTGCCTCCTCCTTTTGCGTACTCTGACCAGCTTCTCTCCTAGCTTCCCGGTCTCCCGCGGTTCCAGACGTCGGGACACACAGGTGTCACATGGGGTGTGGTCAAAGTTTTTCTTTTTCTTTTTCCTTTTTTTTTTTTTATAAACGGACGTACGATCGAAACTCTCGATTCTTACGAGAACGAAGCTCATTTCGTTAGACTGAAGGTGTTCTTACGTCGTGCAGCGAGTCGAAAAGTATGAAGGTAAAGATACTAGTGAGTAAACTGAGGTTTCTAGGAACGTTGGAAAATATTCCTCGTGACTGAGTGCATCATCGTCTTGAAAAAATTGAAATTTTTCCTTTGCTGGACGATTTTTTTTTTCACCGTTTTATTGAACTTTGGACGTTGGGGTTAAATCGACGAAGTTTAAGGATTTCTCAAAATCTTTGTCAAAATTTGATCTCTGATATTCAATGTTCGATAAAACGGTGAAAAGAAAATCGCGCAGTAAATTTTAAAGGATTGTCGCATAAGAACATCTTTGAAAAAAACGAATTCAGAACAGTTAAAGCAGAGACTTTATGCTTTAAAATGAGTAGATTGTTACGTGATTTTTTTAAAGTTATGATAGTTTAAAATATCGGCATTATATTGTGCTCCTTACCGTATAATGTTAAGTACAAGTTTCTGTAAATGTATCCGCCTCTGCATTACGGAAACACCCCGTAATTCTTTTTCGCGCGCGTGTAATCCCTGTGTGACCTCTTTTTCCGGTTCTCAGTGCTAGCCAACAGGTTTCCTCAGATATCGTCAATTGTTCTTTGAGTTACGAACACGTTTCATTCTTTGCTAGGTATCCGTATTTTCTCATTTGAGTCTTTCTTCGTTTGTAACTATAAAATCCGTTTTTCGGGGATGAATCTCTCTCTTTTTTAATAGTACAGAGTGTAAGACATTCAACTTCGGGAAAAAGGAGGAAAGAATTCTTCTCGATTATAGACCACAGATTTCTAATGCATTTATTGGCAAATTTTCGAATATATATAGATACATACGAAATTTAATACGTAAAGTAGATTTTTATCAAGGTTCTAGATTTTTAATTACATTCTCAAAAATTTGAATTTGCATAAAAATGCGTAGTCTTCTTATTTACAAGGGATTAGCGATGCTGCAAAATTGTAACGATTCGGCAAATATTAATTTTGGAGAGGTTAAAGCAGGTAGAGACGAATAAAGAATATTCCAAGTGGATATTTGTTTCTCAAAGCTAGAAAACTGATGATCAGTCTCTTGTTTTGCCGTTTTATTTTCATTTTTGGAAAATTGCGTGAGAGAGTAATTGTCGATACATACGAAAATGTACCAATCTATTTGAAGTTTATAGGTGAAATAATTCTCTTGACTAGTCGTTGCAGGTGATTCAAGTATTATAATCACGTTCGTTTTATAAACATTCATGATTTTTAATTGATCATTATGCAGCTCATTACGAAGTGTGTCAAAACGACGTCATGCTAGTGAGAGTAATTGTATTTACCTTCGATGATTTCTTTGAGTAACAAGTTCTAGGCATTCGCGTTGGTTCTTTTTTCCCCTCGCTACCAATGATCTTTCGATCTTGATTTGAATATCACGTTATTCTTCGTGATCCTTTTTTATTCACGATCATGACGAAACATCTTGTCAACACTCCTTCGATCTTACAATTAGTTTAACCGCGCGAGGGAATTATTTTCCAGAGTCGAAGTTTTCGAATAAACGAATTTTCGAATCGAGTTCTCTAATAATTGAAATACTAACTGATCATTAATTGTTGGAAATAAAATTTCCATATACAACAAGAAATATTTTTTAATACTTGCGTGTAGTTAATAATTGCGAACTTTCATTTTGTTTTACGAGCAATTTGAAAAAGTCGATTTTTGGATAATGAAGTGAAAATTCTATAAAAAATTCAAACACCATTAACTTGTAATTTGACTTTAATATCTTATTCTACTTCAAATGAACGAGTCGTCAAGTTGAATAAAATTTTCCGTGTGATAAATTTTCAATTATTCATACCGCACTCAGTATTAAAAAAAAAAGAAAAGAAAATAAGAGAAAAAGAATAAAAACTGATAAAACGCGTTATCGTTTTGCACGCTGTCGAGAAAAACGCTATAAAACAGAATAGCAATGCGTGACACTGGGACAATAAAAAGCGGTGTTCACCGGTGAAAGCGAATATAGGTCATAGCCAAATGAGTCAGGATTATGAAGGATGCACGTGCAACAGAGATATGTTTTCTCGCCATCCCTTCCCAGTGCTCGTGATTTTTGGATGGCGATGTTTTTTTAACAGAAGAGAGAGAAAGAGAAAAAAATTACACATCGCGAGAACACGCGGCGAGTATCGCGAATACAGCGACAAAATGAGAGTAGTTAGAAATGCGTTACACTGTAATATTATATATAGAGCTGGACATTGATATTAACACACTTACTGATGTATAAAACATGATAATTGACCCAGATTATATCAGGTAAACGATTAATTCGATAAAATTTCGTGTTAATGATTATCGATGCAAAATACGATGTAAACACGGTTTATTTATATATCAGAGTTTATTTGCAATGATTACAGGCGAATATTAAATTGATAAAGATTTTGATGAATTGATAAAGATTTCATACGCGCACAATTATTGAAATGATTATACCTTCCAATAGATTCCATTCCAATAGATTCCATTCCATTATCAATATGACAGGTTGGAAAAATAAATATTCCTTGACATTACATTATGATACATTGACACTTTGTAAGAAACAACACTCGGACCATGAATGGAATCTACAATAGATGAACAATTGTTTCATTCGTTAAATATTGTATGCTATAGGTTTATTAAAAAAATATATTAGAAGTTTATTAAGAAAAATATATTACGAGATTTAACAAGAAGCTTAGGAAGAATTTATTTTAATGTATGTACAACGAGATCTTTGATTCTTACTTCTTGCCGAGATTGCAATATATTTTCTTCCTTCTTCATTTGTAATCAACCTCGTCGCTGTTAAACTCGTTTTAAAAAAATAGACGCTACAGTATTAAATTCAACAAACGGTATTAAATTTATCTTCCCATTTTAACAAAAGGATTGCAAAACCGCCACGCGCCGCGACTCGATTTCCCGCTTCGTGTTCTCCGCGTTTCGATTTCCGCGAGGACGACGCACGTGCCGGGAAATCCGCACTTGACCCAATTTTCGGCTCGTTCGATAGCCGATGGCTCCCGCCAAGTTTTCCGCGGAAGCCTGCCAGGGGTGGGGAGGTTGGACGAATGGCGTTCCAGCTTGAAATTACATCGGGAACCTTGACATTCCCACGAGATCGGTAAATGGAAGCTCGTCACGTAAAGCGCGCTTCCGCGGGGACCGCGTAAGAGGGAATCATTGGCGAACGTAACGACGGACGATCCTTTCTCCGGGGTGCATCTCGGGAGTTTCTCGTTGGATAAACAGGTCGTGATTTTCGACCGTTGTTTGCCACGAGTTGCTCCGGATGTAACAAGTTGCAGGAACGAGTCGCGAGGATTTCGTTCATGCTTTATTTAAATCAATAATATTTATATGTGTAGGAAGATTTATTCATTATATAAATGGAATTCAAAATTTTCGTTTATATAAAGGAATATTTTATATTTATCCAATAAAAAGTATAATTATAATATTTTCTTTAATAATATTATGTGGCTTTCCTTTTTTAGTTGGGTTTTATTCAAAAGATTTAATAATTGAATTTTATTATTTTAAAAAAATAAAAATTTTTTGTTTAATTTTATTATTATTTAGAACATTATTAACTATTTCTTATTCTATTCGTTTAATCGTCTAATAAATTTATTTAATAATAAATTAATATTAAATATAATTTATTTATATGAAGGTAAATTAATAAATTTTTGTATAATATTTATAATAATTATTATATTAATATTAAGAAAATTTATTTTTAATTTAAATTTCATAATTGTTAATTTAAATTTATTACAAATTTATAAATATTTTGTAATTAAAATATTTATTTTAGGTTTTATTATAAACATAATTTTTATAAAAATAAATTTTAAAATAATTTTAATTTTTTTAAAGAATTTTTTTTTTATAATAAATATATATAAAATTATTATTTATAATTTTAATAAATTTTTAAATAAATATGAAATTAATAATCACGTTGAGAAACAATGAACGTAGCAAGTATTTGTGCGTGTATTTGACGAGAAATCGTTGTTTACTTTGATAACAAAAACAGAAAAAAAAAAATTTTTTATTGTAAAGAAGCTTTAATCTTCAGAATCATGGCGGATTTGATTATGAAAAAAGTTTTTGAGACAAAGGATCTCAATTTCGTGGAAGTAGAGGCTCCAAAATGAAGTCATATTTTTTTTTTTAATTCAGTTATAATAGTTTGAGAAGCATTGACAATTTTTCTGTTCGGCTCAGTATTTTCAACTAGTTCACGTTATAATAAAAATGCAATTACTCTTTGCCTTTATAATTCAGTTTTTTGTATTTTCTAATATAGAACAAGTAATATGATAATAATTTTATTCATAATAAAATAACATTTTCGTTTCGAGTAGTTACTTAATTAATTTCATAATTAACTACAAGGGATATGTCAGGACAAGTAATGATATATTTATAAATGAAAAAATGTTTGTATCTTTTATATGAAACCATCACTAACAAATTATCTCATTTTCTGTTGCAGGTGAGTTAAAACGTTCTTCTACCAATCGAATATCGATGCCTCGTTACGTGAGTAATTATTAATAATACACGAAGTAAATGTGCAAATTTAGGTCAATTGAAACAGGACGATAATATCCATTACTCGCTAATTTAATAATACCTGTTAATTTCCCGTGTCCCTTCTTTCGAAACGATATTTCATACGATATATTGAAGAGACCACTGCTTTCAAACAAACGATTCATTCAGTGTTTTTAATACTTCCTTGACCATGCCATTAGAAGAACGTCCATTAATGCACTTAATAATGAAACAAAGATATTCCAACGCGGGAATAGATCAACACTGTCCGGTGAATGGGCTCGAAAGGCTCGTCGTTTTTATATTTTTATATTTTTATACCCTTGCTCGTCACACTTGCTCGACGTAAGAACAAACAATAATTCACTTTCCGTTAAGCGCTTTCTTCGGTTGATTGGCTTACGAGAGAGTGGAACCTTAATGCGGTTATCCTCAACTTGGTCAAGGTTTATCTCATGGTCCGAAGGGAGCGTGCAGGCTGATATAAAATACGAAAATAATAAAATACGAAAAAAAAAAAAAAAAAAAAAAAAAAAAAAGAAGAACAGAGAACAGTAGGAAGAAAAGGAAAAGCAATCACGCTCTTTTGACTCTCACTCGTTTCGCCATTTTTCCAACGGAATTTGTCCTTGTTAAATCGACACGATCGTAGAAGGCTAAAGTGCGTTGGAAAGATAAAATTCGTTGAATTTAAAAATTATTTTTTAGTCAACGAGTCAACTGCACAGAAGAAGATTCGTGCGAATTCTATTTTTACGCATAGATGTTCAATTATTCGTGTGATCTTGTCTGCTCCAGTTTTGTCTAACGTTGTGATCATTTGCTTCGGAATTTTCGCTTGCTCTAGCTATTGTAATTTTCGAATGTAGTTGCAGCAAGCGAAAAGCATTGAATCGATACACTGACACAATTGCAATGTTACTGTCTCTGTCAAGTCAACTTGAGAAAAGAATATCATTATTTTAGCGAAATGTCAAAGATGTACGCTACTTACTTTATTTACTTGTCATATCGGCTCACAGTTCTTACTAATTCACAACTAAATTGAATCCAAGTCCCTTAATATTCGATTCACCAAAAGTAATATTTGAATCGAATTACACGATTTACACTTTACAATACTGCTTAAAGTTGTGAACAAGTGATGAACAAACTCAATTATTCTGTATTCGCGGATTTTATTATAAGTCGTTTTAAAGTCTAGGACCGTTGTTGTGTCTTATTTCTACGACCTCGAACTACTATTTAAAACAAACAAAAAAAAAAAAATCAATGAAAATTTCAAACTGTGTCCTGACCACTTAACATCGCGTCTATCGCAAAACGAAGATAATAAGTTTGGATATTTTTTAACGTTCTCGTTCTACCGAGATGACATGTCATCTGACAATGTTCACCTAACGTCCATCACCGAAAGGAAGAGGTCGATTCGCAAGATTTATAATATCCCACCCAAGCCGTATCTGTCTTGAAACGCATATCTGTCTAGATATAAATTTGTCCATTTCAAGATTACTCGACGAACGCGACAGCGAAAAGTACCACTGACAATGCGACGAAAAGATGCACGAGAGAGAGAGAGCATGGCGGTCGCGTATAGTGGCTGGAACCACAGCACGTAACTCAACGAGGAATTGACTCGAGAACGGTTTTATTGACGCTTCCTCGTTCGGTTTGATAAGCGTCTACTGCCACGGTAGACGTTTGTCACGCTGTACCTTTTCTCTTTCGCACGTCAGTTTTCTCGTCCGATGCATCGGGGAATCGAGACCCGCGAAACAGTCTTGTGCCGGGGTTGTTCCTCTGTGAATATAGAACTTTTGGATCGGTTTCAAGTGTATCGGGTGAACGAACTATTTATAAGATGATCTACGAACGAGAGGGAGGCAGTTCATTCCTGTGTGTCGACACAGAGGAGAGGAGGATTTTAGGAGCCGTCTCGTTGATTCTTCCGTCGCAATGCGGTGGTCACGTACATTGTCCTTGACTGTTCTCTCTCTCTCTCTCTTCGTTTCTGTCTCCTTCCTGTCTCTCTGTCTTTCTGGCAGAGCTTGTCTCACCGAGTCCCTTCCACCCACACCTGATTGATCATCCTTCCTCCCGCAAGTATTCTCGTGAACGAGTATTATTTATAGCGTAAGGGACGTAAGTGCATGTGCAATCGCCACCGGTGTGTGACCGATCCAAGAGCAAGCGTAACGTGTCGCTTGATTTGATGGATCGCTTTTGATGGATCGTGCACGCGTTTCGGCTGGCTGTTGAAGTTCACAGGCATCGAGGCGACGGAGTTTTCTCGTATAAAATGGTGAAGTCGTTGAATTGTTATTGAGACTATCTTTGGAAGAGATGATGATACGTGGAAGTTTTTTTTTTTTTTTGAAGAGAAAATAATACGTGGAATTTTTTAAGTATATTCAGATTGTTTATATTTTGGATTTGGAGGAAGACTCGTGTTTTCGTGGTGATTTTTGAAATGAAATTTTTTTTTTAACTATATATTTATATTTGTGTCTTATGCTTGAAAGTTTTATCTTTAATATCATCCCTACGATGGTTCAAATTGTCGAAACACAGTGTATTTCTGGATTTGAAAATTCTACAAAATAAGGAGCATAAGCTTGTAAAAAGAGAGCAATTTACGGTTGCGTTTATACATATATAGGAAATTTGAGAAAGAAACATATTCAAAGTAAATTTATTATCAAATTATATTATTTTCATCGAGTTATACACATAAATACATATTTATTAATAAAATTGCGTAAACACCGGCGATCTAATAATTAAAAGTTCATCGTTCAAACGTAACGGATCTAAAAATTCAGCTCGAATATTCCCAGTATAAAATAATTCTTTAATTTGGGCTATCGATTATAGGAATTTCATAGGTTTTCGATAAGAGTGGAAGATATCCTTCTAATTTTAGTATTTCGATTGTTAATTCGAGAGTAGGAGAATACACGCGAAGCTTCCGAAGTAGGACTGCAACTCCATTATCACGAAACTTCTTTTCTCTCTCTCTCTCTCTCTCTCTCTCTCTCTCTCTCTCTCTGTCTCTCTCTGTCTTTCTCTTTTGGTACGCAGAATTTAACTCTAGTACCCTATTTTCAAATCGTTCGATTGTACAGACGTATAACGTAGTTTATACTTCTCTGTAGTACTTTGGATTCGCCGTTAGTATTCATGTTACAAACTTTCTTGGGCACCGAATGAGGAATCCTAAAGCGATTCCTATCGACCAGCAACTATACCATTTACATTGACGCAGTTTCTCAGTAGTACGTATTATGTAAAACAATATCTTCGTCTTCTTTCGCCGGAACTTTCACTGGAATCTTTCGTGGGAAATTGAAAAGTGAAAAAAAAAAAAAAAAGAAAAAGAACGAATAGAACGTGCACACTTTCGCTGAAAACTTTGGAGCACGTCAGTATTTCGCAATGAACCATTGATAATTTCCTTAAGCAAATAAACAGTAAATGAATTATAATAAATATAATATTCATAAACGTTTAAAAAGTGTAATGAATCGTATTTAAAAATAAGACTTGCAATTACGAGAATGAATTTAATGAAAAATCTCGTCTATTTAAATATTCAAGGAAAAAACTATCTGTCTTCTGTCAAGAGACATTTTCATCACCGATTCTTCCACAATAAAAAGACATAACAATGTAACTACGATACGGATCAACGATAGAATTGTAAATTTTAGAATCGAAACTTGTGCCGTATGACTTGACCAATCATTGAACTCGAGAATACCTATGTTCCTTCACTTGCGCGAGATCCTTTGACGAGCACAGAGCGAACTCACAATGTCCAATTACCAACCGCGATTGTTCACCGATCGCGACGTGTCTGAGCGTAAAAGTTTTCGAACGTTCTCCCTTTCGACCATCCCTTCGGTGATTTTTTTCTTTTTTCTTTCTTTTCCTCCGGGGAGAGAACGCGCGTGTCCACTCTGTTCGCCGGGAGACCAACGTTCCTTTCTTTTTCCTCTCCTTTCTCCAAAAGAACGACATCCAACGGCGTTTATTAGGTTTCAAGGAACGATTAACCCCGAAAAAATTGCGAGCTTTCATAGGTGAACAATGCTCGGGCTGATTGGTACTCGCTTTAGAATTAGAACCCGAATTTTGCATTGTGCAACCGGACCAACAGCGAAACAGCTGCACCCGTCGTTTGCTTTCTTCTGGCCTGCATCGGCTCGACATTCCTTTTTTTTTTCTCCCCATCCCCCCTTTTTCTCTCCTTTTCGATTCTTTGTTTCTCTCTTTCTCAACTTCCTCCCGTATTCAGCGCTACGCTTCCGTCGTGTCTTAATCGAACGGACTGTTTCTTGTTGTTCGCGTTTGTGACGTTCGATCGGTTGCAATTCGTCGAGATAATTTTTTTTTTTTCTTAGAAAAAAACAGAATGGGAGGAATAAAATTTTTTTCATCTAGCGAATTTCGTTTCTGGGAAGTTTCGAATTTGAAGATTTAGCTGAGTGCAGTTGAATTTGGCTAATTTTGGATTTGACAGGAGCGAACGATCGATTGAAACGAGAAAATAGAGTTTGAGCGTGTTTGATTAGGTGTTGGCTTGGTACACACGTTAAGTTTTCTTGACGAAAGAAGTATTTTATGAAAAGAAAATTTTATTTTACACGTTTGACTTGTATTCGCAAGCTCTTGGTTATTAATTTCATTATTTTCCAGCACAGAATTAGCCAAATTTGATAAGTTTTCAACGAAGCTTTTAAACGAATTTCACTCTTTCTTTTTCACCTTCTGTCTTACAACACCGAATCTTACACCCGTATATTTTGTTGGGACGAAAATTTAACAAAACAATTGATTCTGAACTCTCAATTGACGTTGTTAGACTATTAAGAGTTAAACAACAAAATTTCTTTAAATACTGTATCACGGGGATAAATAAATTAATAATAATAACATGATGATGATATTATTAATTTTTTGTCACGCGTTTGAAATGTTATCGTAAATTGAAATCAAGTCTTTTTTGTCTGTTTATTGAAATTCCTTCAGATAGAAGGAACGAATTACTTTCGTTGATTTTTCTCGCGCGTTTGGCAATCTTTCTATGGTCCAAAGGACCATACAACATCCCTCACGACCGAACGAGGGAGAAACCAGTTTCGAAGAAGAATGTAAACGGAATATCCTCGAGTCCTGTTAACCTTTTCTCGTCCTACTCACCTGTTCGCAAAAACAAGCAAGGATATCCTCGCTCCGTTCTACACCAAGTAGTGTCTAAGTTCTCCATTTTTTACCAGTTTATCAATTCGTAGTTTCTTCGTTAAGAAAATTGAAATAGCAAATTTTTCAAACGTTTGTTAGATCGTTTTAAATGTTCGATTGATTTTCTCATCTACACTCCTGTATGCAACACACTGACGGCTATGAAAATGTAGCGTGAATATGAAATTGAAAAATGTGCACTTAGTGAAATTTTTAAAAGTGTCAACACTATAACGGCCGGCGACGTTATCGTGTCGTCACGCGGTAATCATCAAAAAGCAAACTGTGAAAAATGAATTTCAGCAGACTATGTCAAGTTGGCGAGAGAAGAGAAGAGAAGAGGAGAGGTGTTACCGATAGAAATGACAAAGAATTACAAATAGGAAATCTAGCATTCTGCAATTTCCTACAGTTCAAACCCGCGTTATTCGAAGGACAACGGATAGTTATAATAATCACTGTCGCGTTGGATATTTATTTGCAACAAATGTCAGATATCTCCTCACCGGTTTCCTGACTGCCTCCGTATGCGAGATATCTCGGCATCCGTCCGCTAGACGGATTCAAAGAGAATCGAATATCGTTCCTCGATATCTCATTGATTCCTCGATTCCAGCCGAGCAGTCTCAACTAACTATGTGTTGCAAAAAAAAAAAAAAAAGAGAAGAAAAGAAAAAATTGGAGAAACAGTAGCGCGAAACACTCCGTGAAAGGTATTGCACAATCGCGGCGGTGGCGGTGTGCGTGGACAGACGAAACGTGCGTCATAAAACGTGCAAACGAAGTCGCAGAACGGAACGGAGAGAAGGCTGTGGCGAGCCTCGCGTTTCCTCGATTCTCCGCGGCGAGAACACATACATAATAAAGTTTAAAAGCTGGCAAGACGACTCAAATGCATCCGCGGAGAGTGCGCGCGAGTCCCGCGATAGCGAGTAGGTGGCTAACCTTGACGACCACTTACGCGATCGACGCTCGTGCTCGTGCACGTGTATACACACACATACACACATACACACATACATACGGCCACGTACGTACGTACGTACATACATATGTACAAGAGTTGCAGCAACGAACGTAGACACGCGATACTTGGCCGTGTACGTACGTACCTTGAGTCCACATAGGGTGTCATTTAGCTGGCATATGGGCCAAATACGGTGCTTCGAGAAGCGCGTAAAAAGAGAGAGAGAAAGAAAGGAAGAGGCACCGTCGAACTTCCTGAAACAGCGTGTTTCGAGTCGCTCGCGAGGGACAACGGAACCGGGTGTGTCTAGTATGTTGCGGTGAATCGATGAGGTATTGGAACAGGTGCGGCATACCGCTCGCGGACACGTTTCGTTTCGCGAAAGATCGTTGCGAGGATAGGTCTTTTTCATCTTTTTCTTTTCTTTCAAGCGACACAGGATAATCAAGTTCAGACTTGAAAACGAGACGCCTAATTCGTTGCCTCGTAACGTCGCATTGTACATCTTGGTGTTTTTAACTTCTTGCGCTGGAATGACGCACGTCGAGAATTTTTTTCCCCAAAATTGCAATATTTCCCCAGTTTTTAAGTATATTTAAGTAAAACAAATAAGAAATTTATTACTTCTCAGTCAATATATCGTACCGACGAGTTCAAAAAGAAAGCGACGAATTACTTGTATACGGTTCGGTCATTCGTTATGGTCCGCAATCAGTTGCCAGCGCAATTGGCTAATACTAGAACTACCCCACACCTGGTTTTACAACTATCTTAAAATTCCTGCTTTGTGTTACATGTTTTACCCGCAATGATGTATTGACTTTTGCAGCAATAATTAAAAAGAATAGTATAATGAATTTTATTTTTTTTTTTTTTTATTCAAAATCAAAAGAACATTGTATCATGGATACGTATACCAATATCAGTCAAAACGACCGGTATCTGTCAAAGTACAAAAGGGTTCGATAGACTGCATAACGCAACCGAATTAAATTCGATCGAACTCTGATTCTTCGATAAGAATTACTGCACGTTGCGCGCCAGAGGAATCGTGCCGCAACAAACTGGTAAACCTCGATTTTTCGCGCGAAATTGCCACTGGATCGTTTGGTCGCGCACAAGTGTACCAGCGCGTTGCCATTGGCCTGTCGCGAGCCAATACTTTATCGAGTCGCGGTACACAAAAGGGAAAAACGATCGTTCGCGACTCCCTACTTATCTCCGTCAGCGATCTGACGACCGTCTTGTTAATTTATACGCCGCGTCGAGCTTCGATACGACGCTGCACCTCGATGGAGAACCGGCCCCCCGGGATCGATTAATTATAATCGTTTCGACGCGATTCCACGGTATTTTGCACATTCCGATTCGCGCTCGTTTCGCAGCCGCGCGCGCGCGCGCGCGCCCCTCTCTAAGAATAGCATCTCGCGGCTCAGTGAGACTCCTCTCCGTCGTCGTTTGAAACGCGTCTCTTACGAATACGCGCGCCGTATCCGAGCGCAGCATCTCGTCTATCTGATCACCGGGCGCTCGTTACGGGGGGGAGGGGTAACGTAAATCTTCGTTAGAGGTGCCTAGTCGCGGTGATTATTTCTCATATCAGATTCGTCGTTGCACAGCGGATGTTTCGGAGACTTGGGAGAGGTGTATATATTTCGGTCACCTGGTAGAAAAGATCGCCGTGCTCAGGGCTCATCGCCGCGCACGCTCGACATTGCAAACCGTTCCCTTCCCCTTCGCTTTCGATGATTTCTCCCACCACCGTGCCATTGGACGAGCCAGCTCGCGACGTCGAGGGGGGAGGGTGGGGCGGCGAGGAGGGGAGGTCGATTCTCCCGTTTCGGCCATGCACTAGAACTTGACTCCTAAGCTCGACAGTGACGGCGCAAGTTCTATCTCTCCGCGTCTCTCTGTCCCTTTTCTTCTCCTTTCTGCTCTTACGTTCGCATACGTCGCTTCCTCCTGTCTCTCTCCTTCGTTGTCTCCTCGCCTCTCCTACCACGACCGCGTCGCTTCGAACTCGCTCCGGAAGCTTCGGAGCGGTAAAGTTTTACACTTCTGTCGTCGAGCATCACACGTTTTCTTAATCGATCACGAATAGCCCGTATTTATTGTCGGATGGGCCACGATTTTCCTCGCATTCGCATTCTACGCGGAGATTGAACGACCGACAGAGAACAAAGAGAGAGTTCGCGGGCTCGCTTTTTATCGTTCCGTTCTTCACGAACGAAAAGAGTGACCTACTTCTCGCGAGCGAAAATGTACGCATGACACATCGATTTACGATCGCTCGTCGATGATAAATTCGATCGAAGATCGCGCGGAGCACGCGCTCGAGTGTGCTCGAGATTTTCTTGCGAAGAAGAAAAGTGCAAGTAGAGACGGAACGTTACTTGTCAGGCGGGACTCGTTCGCGCTCCTTCCTTCCTCTTCGCGTCTTCTCCTCCTCCTCCCCCCTCCCTCCTCCGCCGCCGCCCTCAGCCACCTTTTCGTCCTCCATCGCCTTCTCCTCGTCCTTCACCTCCTCTTGATCCTCTATTGTCCCTCTCTCGCTTCTCCTCTCTCTGCTCTCCCTCCTCCAACCTTCCATCGTCCTCCCTCCCTCCCTCCCTCCCCCCTTTCTCCCTCCCTACCGGCTGCACGCTCACATGCAACGAGCCAGACCGGCCGGCTGGCACTTCAGTTGCCTTTAGCGCCGTGCATCTCCGAGTCAGTCAGTCAGTCAGTCAGTCATTGAGTCAGTCAGTCGGTGAGTCGGGTCGACGATACGCGCGCGACGACCGAGGTGCCCGTCTCTCTCTCTTTCTCTCTCTCTTTTTCTCTCTTCTTCAACTTTTACTTTACTCTTTCTCGCCTTCTTCCCCCTTCTTCCTCGCCGCGTTCTTTGTCGTTCCATCTTCTCGCGAAATTTATTCGCGATCGTGTTTCGAGTGTTCTCTTCCCTGCTCGCGGGCACGTGTGCAGCGGAGATCGCCTACGATCGCCTCTGCTCCGACTTGCCCGTCTCTAGGAAATTCCAAGCGTGTGTGTCGCGACACGTGCGCGTAAGTCGAGCGGAAAAGCAAATCGCAATTGCAGATCGCGTTGGGAAATTTCCTCCTCCGTGTCACCTGCACGCAGGTGCAACAACCGTGCTCGTCCTCCTGTTTCAGGACCAGTCGTATTCGAGGAACAACACGCTAACGTAGTTTTTTGTGTTAAACAACGTGCTACGTTGTTCCGACCGAATTTGACTGCTACGCCGGAAGAACTGTTTTCTGGAATCGGAAACGTTGGGAAGAACGGATCGTCGTCCTCGGTGTTTTCGCTTTTCTCGTTCTTAGTGGAAAGGACTGTACGTCCAGTGCGACAGTGAAGTTCAATGTCGGAAATTCGCGTGTTTCCCTTTCTTTCTCGTTGCGCGCTAAATTTCTCCGTAAATCTGATACGTGATCTACTTCGTTTTTCCACGGTTGAAGTAAGTGCGTGACAGGCCGATTATCTCTGAACAAGAGAGCTCCTTTTCTGCAATGATGCAACGTCTATTTCTCAAAGCTAAATTCCTCGAACGTTTTACCTTTCTTTTTTTATTGTTCGATAAGAGAGTTTCTGTTCTACGGCGATGAATAATATAACGCACGAATTAATTTAACCTCTTGCGCTAGCAACTGGTTCACGGACCATAACGAGTGACCAAGTCGTATACAAAATAATTCGCCTTGTTTTTTTAATTCATCGGTACATTGCTGGATAGAAATTACTAATAAGTAATAAACTTATTATTTGCTTTGCCTGGGTTATATTTCAATTTGAAACTGAGAAAATATTGGGCCAAATATTCTCGACGTGCGTGGCAACGTCATTCCAGCGCAAAATTTAGGAATATCTTCTTCTAAAGTGATCAATGACGACAACAACAATGATACGAAATAGTTAAAAATTCAACTGTTTCACTTTACTTTACACCGGGGTAAAATTTTCCCTTCGTTTGGGGTAAGATTTTCAATAAAATTGCGATCGATCGAGCGACGAGTTTATCGGTGTTTCCGTACGAGCGTACGCGCACACACGTAAATAAGCGCCTGTTCGATCTTTCATTGCGTTTATGGTGCGCAAATAACGCACGGTGCCTCTATTGGAGCGCGTTATTGCGATCCGTTGTGTATGTCCCTCTTTTGCGGTAACAATGCAACGCGCGACCTTCGTAACGCGCTGATAAAAAAAGAAAAAAAAAAAAAAAATAAATAAAAGGAGTATCGCGCGCGTCGTGTTTCTTCTTCGCCGTGCAGCTGCGGAGTTTCAAAACGTCGCGTCGCGTCGATGAAACCTCTCACGGTGTGAAACTTCGGTGGAATTCCATTTATTTCGAATTATACGCGGACAGGAGGAAAGTTTCAGCAAGCTCGATCAAATCCTCGTGTATCTGTCGATTCAATCCACTTATCTGACTCGTGAACTCGCATTGCACGAATGACAAGTTGCAGATAGCAGGGAGAATCGGTGAACTCGTTGGGCATCGTGCGAATTGTTTGCTTATTGTTAGATAAACAGAGTTTTATTGTACGGTGGTGTTTATCTGGATTTCTCTGGAAAGTACGTACACGCAATTGGATTGTTTCAGTACTGCAATTCAATTTATTTCACGTATAGAAGACGCAAGATAGTACACGGACAGAATTTCGCTGGGAGTGTATAAAAATTTTTACATCGACGAGAATAACTTTTAATTATAATTATTAATTTATATTCGAAATCGTACGTCAATGAAGATAGATTCATCGAGTGACGACCGAGCTCGTAGTATGCAATTTCTAGAATTCTCCCGCGTTCTCTTAGAACTCTATAAATTCTCGTATTCGTTACAACAGCTCGTTTTTTCTTCTCTGAAACTCTACGAACATCGTCGTTTTCCACTGTCGAGCTCCGAGTGGTTGTAGCCGCCAGGGCTAGTTCAATTGGAAATGAATGCCCCGTGATGTTTTACGAGCGACGGTGACGTATGTTTTGCATTTTCTTTTCGGTGCCAAAGACCGAGTAACGCGCGACGCTAAAAGTGTCGTCGGATGCCACAAACACGTTATCGATCGTGCACGGTATGTATATTGTCACACGCAGTCGTGTGTCGTAATCAAACGTGACTTTTGCCACGGCGATTTTTGCGGCAAACCGGCAAATGCGGTACGACATTGTTATGTTTCGATCACTCGAGATTCGACGGATCTCGCGATCGTGTACCAAAAGTGCATTCGACGCGACATAATTTTGTCAACCAGCAACATTTTCGACACGGAGTAATTTTATCATCTGACATCTAGGTTAAGTCATCGTGTTGGTTAGTGTGCCTGTTCTTACTCGCGTGCTCTAAAATAAAAAAAAATTACACGAAAGGGCTTGTAAAAGTAAAATGAGGAAAATAACATACATATTTTTTTTTTTTTTTAGTGTAGTTTGATAGTTTACGCTCTTGTAACTGTAGGGAAAAAAGAACAAGTGCTTTCACAATTTTTTTGTGCAATTTATTTTAATATCAGAGCATATAATGCTAGCCTATTTTTCTTATTCTCATTATTTACGTTCGCTATTTTTTGCTGAAAATTCTATCAGATCCTCGTAGATGATTACCCCCGTTATTATCTGTCTTTTTTTATCCAGTAGTTTCATGTAATTTAATAATTATTTTTCACTCATTCTTCTGTTATCTCTCATTTATGTTTATCATTTTTAAGCAAAAATTGTAACAGACAATTATAACGAGATTATTTCGGGCGAAGCTCACGTTTATTAATAAAATTCACGTTTTATTAATCGTTCACGACGTAGATAGGAGACTTTCGCGGTGGAGTGTAGCTTCAACGAATTTATTATGTTTGCATATTTGTCCACGGGTGCATTGGCTGATGTATTCGTGAATCATCGTCCCCTAACAGCGAGAGTACGCAGTTTGAGCGCGTACCCTTTTCCCTCTCTTGAATCTTCTACGCAGTATTAAGGTCCCGGCTGCTGCGACTGCAACATTGCAGCGGGCGACTTTTTGTTAACCGTTCAAATAATATGCTGCACACGCCAAGTTCCTGTTTCATCCTGTGCTCGGCTTATAAACAAGTTTGCGCGCACCTTTCGTTCGCAAACGCACAGTTTTTGCACACAGTCGCTGCCTTCTTCCTGTCGCTATCCCGACAAAGTTGAAAAATTATTTCATTTTTTCGCGATTTCTTTTTTTTTTCTCCTTTCTTTTTCTTTTTTGTATAAATTTTCTTTGTGAACTGCTTTCTTTTCGTAGCTTCTCATTTCTTGTTTTAATCCTTTCTCTTTTGCAAAAATTGAGGGTCAGCTCAGACTCGTGATTGATAAAACGAGCTTATAAATGAAAATTCTATTTAACATTCGAAAACAGTTGGAAAATTTTCAAGTATTTCGAATTTTATTAAATATCTAATCTGATTTGAAAGAATCTATATGTTAATCTCTTGCTTGAATTTGTTTCTTTTCTACCAATTTTTTTTCAGTTTCAAAATTTTGATGGACGAAATGAAACGAAAGACAATTTTGTTTGAAATTTCCCGATGTATTGAGAGTTTGAACAAGTGGATGGGCGGTTAAACAATTTGCCAAATTCAGTCTACGTCGTGTCTAGTGGTTCGAGGTCACACGAGGAGAATAGCTCGCACGTCCAACACGTGAGAAATGAATAACGGGTGAGGCGTGCGTTATCGGTTAACTCACGCTGCAAATGACAATAACATATCGAGTTCGGCGGTTCTGGGGATAAATCATGTACGTTCGGCCCTCTTTTTATTTACGGGCGACTCTCCCTTTATTTCGGAAGATAAATTGACGGTATTGTCCTCGAGCTGCCAATGCCTCTTCAAAAATCCGTGAAAGCTATCCCGAAATGTCAAAAACATTTGTCCAGCATCGTCGTTCCTCTTCTATTTCTTCTTTTATTTTATTTTATTTTTTTTTTTCTGGTATTTTATCGGGTTTTATTGCAAATCGTGCAATTTGGAAATTTGATTATTGTTAATTAAAAGGTAACGAAAGTATGCGGGATTGATTTGATTTTTTTTTTCTGTCGAAATACTCGTAAATTTAATTGTAGGTGCAAAAAATACTTTGTTGCTCGAAATTTTTTGAAACGTTTTGAAATTTCATTAACGTTGCAATGACGCACAGATTGTCACGATTGTAAGTTTGAAAATAAATCTAAAAATATATACTCTCGCGTACTTCGAAAATAGGAAAATGATAATAAATAATAGCTTGTAAAGAATAATAATTTAATTAGATTAGCATTATGACCGTATAATAAGTTTTCAATACAATCTCGTTTAACATTTATAAATTGACAATACTATTAATTTCATTTTACGTAGATTTAATTTATTGATTAAATAATCTTGTTAATTGAAACTGGTTTATTCATTCAAATAAGTTTTTATTGTACGAATGATAAAGTTATTAGTAGAGAAAAGAGCCTGAAGATCCTCTGTATGTCAACTCGAATTTATCCTATAACAAATATTGATATATACATATATAACACAACGATACTAAATTAAATATTACAAAATAAATTCATTTAAAATACATTTAAAGTAGGAACAAATAGTAATTACAAAGCGAAATCGTACAAGTAAAAGAACAAGTGACAAGTTTCAGTATATTTCAAAATTTTTATTCCAAATCTGTTTTTAGAAACATTATACTGTAAAATAAACAATTGGATGACAGTTCCGGATGTAGCTACAGCTGGATATTTAATTTTTAAATTGTATTACATTACGGAGCATTAATAACACAAGTCCTCCATCAGAGAGACCGTCAAGTAGTTTCAACCGCCTACGTCCGAGTCAGACACACTCGCAGTCTGATTCTACTTACGGAGCACTGGGTACATATCGATTCGTCTTTCTCAGACAGGGTCTGACGTAGTCTCTTCGTCTGTAACCTTGAACTTCAACCTCGACTCCGTGAATCGCTATTAGAAGTACTCCCCCTCTCATTTACTTTTGTGATTGATCGTCGCGAAAAAGGAAAGTTGATCGATCGATCAACGAAAAATGCAAAAGAAGAAACAAAGCGAAATTGTTTTTTTTTTTTTATCTTAATCAGCGAAAACTACGGTGGTCTTCCAAAATCCGAATGTACAGTTCTTGGAATCGATTCGACTTTCAAATTAAATTTTAATATTATATTTAATATTTAGTATTAAATTTAATATTATATTTAATATTATAATATTTAAATTTAATATTATATTTAATATTTTAATATTATATATAATAATAGAAGTCCAAAATTTTCCAAAATATTTCAAAATTCCAAAATTTATTCAGTGTAAAAAATTTCAGGTATCTAATTATATATGAAGCGTTTAAAAGTTATATTTGAATGATGATAAAAATAAGTTGCGCCCTACCAAGTTATTTTTGTGGTACCTTTAGTGAACATTAAAAAATGTTATTATACCAAGTAAAGAAATTTATACATGTTTGTATGTTAAATCTTATTCCACGTTTGTCATCCTAACTTCTTTATAAAGAATAAATTTTTATTCTTAAGTAATTTCGACGACTGTCAAAAAAATTCAAATACTCAGCTTCTAAGTATTTTTTCCATTTTCCAACCATTATTATTTCAAACCAACTATTTCCGCGTGCAATTATTGTCATCGTAGCAGAGCTCGAGAAGTGCAGAAATTAGTCAGAAGTACTTCCTCCATTGATTTTATCGACAGCTTAGTCTCACTTTGATCGAATGACAAATAAAATTTTTCTTTTCACCCCCCCAATTTTCGAGTGATCTTCTCGAGTTGGACCGAGGGTCGAAAATCTCTTCCGAATTTCTTTCTTTCAAGTTCAGAGTGTCAAATCGTCTACTCTGTTTTCCCGCGTATTCTCTTCCTCCTTGCTAGAAAGGTTTTACATAACAATGGTCGCGGTGTGTCGCGGCACGGTTGGACGAGCATTATCGTCCAGCGACGTGTACAAAGCGGAGTCGTCAGGCGGATACACCAGGCGACGCCGAAAGAATAGAAGATACCTCGGCTGTAATGCACGTGGATGCATTTTGCATAATTGGCCGCGCGCGCGCGCGTTACGTAAGCATTGTTTCTCCACCGGCGGCGATTGTCGCCGTTGCACACAGCCAAGGCAGTCGCATTTTGCTGCCTACATGCGGTGGTCAAGGTCGCCGTTTGTATTATAACACCGGCTGGAGGAATTCCAGTTACGTTCGATCGTTGTTTATCCGAACGAAATTTCAGTTCTCGGTTCCGGGTGAATCCATCCATCAACAGGATCAGCAAACGATATTGCAAACGCTCCCGTGGTTCTTCTCCGATCCTCTGAAATCGTGGAATTGAAGTGGAGGACGACAGGATGATGAAATGTTTGCGAATATATCGTTGTTTCGTCTATCAACGTTGCACATAGGTCAGTTCGTTTGTACACGTGTCACGTTTCGCCTATGAGTTATTTAATAAAGACAATCATGTACAAAAATACAAACATTTATTACCAGGAATATCGATGTGAATTCGCATTTGCAATATGCTTGAAATTTTTGAAACGAACGAACATTTAGCAAGTAAATTAGGCATGTAGTAAATTAGGTTTATCGTGATGTTAAAATTAGGTCTTGCAGAGTTATTGGTCAAGTGTGAACTCGTTCGTTTTTCTTCTCGTGGAAATAGTTCCTCTCTGTCGCAGATTTCTCGTACCGATTTTTCTCCGGGACGGCCACGACCTGGCACTCTCGTGTTTCTTCGTCAGTTCTCGAACGCGTAAAAAGCGTGAAACATCGCCGTCCGCGACAGTCGCGCGACTCTTTTGATGTCGCCGGTGACGCATTCCAACTTTTCATTTTCGTTCGCCTCCCCGAATCCCGCTGTCGGTTTATTCTTGGTTTACGCACGCATTTTAATCCCCCGTAAATTTGAAACGTGCTTCTGAAGCGATCGACGGTCCTCGAGTTTCTTTGGTGTTCAGTTTCTACTTGCTCGCATATAAATTTAATAGTTATTTAATAATAGAATAATAATAATAATAACAACAATTAGCAACTGCACATTGTCAATTGCATCCACAAGCGAGGAAATTTTCGACAGATAATTCTTAAAAGGAAATGCATAAAACCGTGAGAGTTTTGTTTAAATTTTAAATTAATTATACTGTACTTGTGAATTAGTATAATTAGTATGAAATATAAATTTGTCCTGTACGTGTAGATATATCTCACTTTTAAGTACATTCAGATTAAAATTAAATCTAGCATGAAGCAGATCTACTGTAGCGTCTGACCGTATACAGGACTAATCTACTTAAAGTTTGTTTTCCTTGCTTGATTTATTTTCACGTTGTTATTAAAGATATTTCTTTTATCAAGTCGTATTAATTAAGAGTTATAATAACGCGGAGTTCAATTATTTTGTGCGAACAGTTATTAATAATTTTAATTTTATCCAAATTATTTAATTATATTACACAATCGAATTATTATTATTCTATTTTTGTATCAATTTTATATAATTCTCTATATTTTATATTACTTTAGAACTATTACTATATTATCCAATAATATTTACACATGTTAGTGGATTATGTTATTATAATCAAATTTTTATTATTATTATTTTTGTATTCATATTTGTATCATTTTATACAAATTCTTCATACTTCGTTTTACGTTATAATCGAAATATTGCATAATCTTCCTCGTGATGAATTTATTAAACTCGCCGGAAGATAATATAAAACCAATTTCTAAAAGATAATACATTTATAATTCCGTGATGCATGCGTAATTTATTTACGAACGTTGAGATAATACTGGAAACAATTTTAAAACGTTCGAGGTAAATAATATGCACGTACATACGTGATCGCTTTCGCATATTGCTAATGATGTGTTACAACTTTATAAAATAACATCTTTTTTTATTGTCGCAAAAAATTACACTGAAAGAGCAACATTATCTATGCAACGATATGACAAAACATAGTTCTCGATAGTTACCGTATCTCGCACGTAATATCCAATTCAACATGTGACTCATAGCCGGAAGTTATCTCGAAGTTTCTTGACTCTTGAGTTCACGACTTTGAGAAATACTCTCTACTCATTTTCAGTTGTCGATATTTGAAACTCTCACAGTTTCGTGAGAAAAAATCGCGCGACAATTTACAATTGTCGATTCATTTTAATATAATAATTTGTCAATATATATATATATATATATATATATATATATATATATATATATATATATATATATAATATATATAATAAAGGTTTTCGATAAATAAATTTGATAAATGTTTCGTGATTTCTATTTTATGATAACTTTCAATTTTTGGTTTAAAGTTAAGGTATGAAGCTCTTACTGTTACAATACTGAGTTCATTATTTTGATTACGGGGGTAAATAAGAATACTTTTTCTTTCGATAATTTTGCAAATTCACAAACGTCTTTACGATCAAATCGATCACGATCTTGTAGATCGAAGTTTCTTCTTTACGATATCCCTTGAAACTTATTGTACGATTTGTTTTTCTTTTTTTTTCTTTTTTCCTCACGAAATTATAAGAGTTTTAAATATCGGCAATTTTTCGTCGAACGTACGAATGCTTTGTAATTTTTAATTCTTCATCCAGTGTTCTTCTTTCTACGTTACGCATTAAAGACTGGTTTCTCAAGGGGACGAGTGTGATTTTTGCACGAGTCGAACTTCCGCTCACGTTACGCCAGCGAAACAGGTATCGTCGTGCTCGGTTCTAAAGGGAAACTCTATCTAGCTTGAATTAACGTCCCGCTCTATTTATCACCGCGCGATACGTTTCTCTTCAATTTCTCCGTCTTTTCATTTTTCAATAATCCGAAGATCGAAGGGGGAAAGGATGCAACGAGAGAGTCGAGAAATCGGTTCGCAATTTGGTGCCACGATAAAAAAAAAAAAAAAAATTGAAACGAGAGTTTACAGTGTCGTGTTTCTTGAGAATGAAATTTTAATTCATTTTTTTTTTTCTATCATTACTTATTAAGTGTGAATCCTAGGCGATTCGAGTTAAATCAGAAACCTTAGTACTTTTTATGATAATTTCATCTTGGAATTATTTGGCTATGTGATTCGTGATAATTGTGTATGGAATCATTTTTTGGTTTAAATGAAATTCATTTTTGATTTCTCTACGGATTTTTAAAAAATATTTTAAATGTTGAGAGGTCTTTGAATTAATGAAGTGTGTTTTTTATTTGAGGGATTTTCATCAAGAGAAACTCTCTTTTCCGCGATTCTTGTATATATAATCATTATTTTTCATTTTCTTTAGTAAAGAATTAACGAATGAAAACATGTTTAAAATGTGAAAAAGTTCCCATTCTCACGTCAGATGATTAAAAACAACATAAAAATAGCAATGAAAACTTTTTAACAGTCAATTTTGACGATATTCCCTCACATCATCTATTCATTTCACGCTTACTTTCCTTTTAAAAAACGTAAAAATATTATAACACTGATATGTGAAATTAAATAAAAAAGACGTAGAAAATAATAATGAAACTTTTTAACAGACTATTCTCTATGAAATGCAGTATTTCGATGACACTGGTCTTTTTCGAAAATGTAAAAAATTTTCTGTAAATTTCAACTTGTAAAATTTCTATTCACTAAAAAAGAAAAAAAACGTAAGTAAATTATGACAATATCTACATCGTCCTTTTTTCAAAAGGTAAAATAAATTTGCTTGAATCGCAACATAACAAAAATTTCCTTTAAACCAAAAAGACAAAGAAAATAAAAAAATAAAAAAGAATGAAGCTTCTAAACGGACAATTCTCTCCAAGTAATAAATTTATTATCCTCAAACACGGCGAATCTCCATATCGTGAACCAAATGGCGGATCGAGTCGTGACGCTGAGAGTCGCTAAATCCTCTCCCCTTTCACGCGATAAATCCATTCTTGTTCCTAATCGTAGAGCGATCGAGAGTTGACTGAGGGTTGAGCGCGAAACAACCAAAGAGGGAGGAGTGCATTGAACGAAACCAAATCGATACCAAAAGAGGCGGCGAAGTTAGGCGGCTCGATCCGAAGGGAAGAAAGAGGTGGAAGTGGTGCGGTGGCTAGTTGTTTTGTCGTTTTGTCGAGATGAAGCGACCAGGGTATCGCGCGAGTTTCGCTTGAGAATAGGATCCCTCTCGGGTTCAGAAATATATATATATATTCACGAGGAAAGAAAGGAAGAAAAATAAAAGTGACGAGTGAAAACAGGAAGATCAAGACGGCCAAGATGATGAAGAAAGAGAAGCCGATGATGTCGGTGACCGCCATCATCCAAGGAACCCAGGCTCAGCATTGGTCCCGTGGGAACACTTGTATGTATATTCTCACGTCATTTTACATAACTGTAATTAATTAATTGTTTAGATATTGGGTTTTATATCGTCCATTTGTCGCGGGTAACAATTTTGATACAACAAGAATTTGTTGAGAATTGATTTCTTTTTCAAAGTGGACTGTTTCAAGGTGGATGTTTATGCGTGTTTGTAGTATTTTGTATAAAAGTACAAGATTTACTTAATACTTGAAAAAAAAAATATATATATATATATATATATATATATATATATATATATATAATGTTTGAAGTATATTGTAAGTTTAGAAGTATAATTATTAAGGATGATAATTTTGGCATAGAATGAAATAAAAATTTATTGGCAATTGAATCAATTTTCTCGAATCAATATAGTAGACTGAGAAATTGATTTTAAATTTTTAGCCGATGACGTACACGTTGACAAATTTGAAACATTATTTTCCCGTCAAGGAACATAAAACTTGAAGCCTTGTCAAATCAAAATACGCGTATTTATCTTCAAAATCGAGAACATTATTTTCTCGTCATAAAATATCGTGTAAGAAATTGAAAAATCGTGCTCTCAGACGTAAAATTTGATATACAATCTATTATAAAAATTGAGGAAATGAAAGTACAATGTAAAATGTATCAGTCGTACAACTTGATAGTACAATGCAATCCTCTAAAGTAAATGGGTCATCCTGTGCGTACGTGGAATTCGAAACAGTTCTGTTGGAAGCATTTCCAACTATTTGCACAAACGGCAAAGAAAGGTTCTATTCTTTGTCCCATCAAACGCGTACCATTTACCGCATTCGCGAGTCATTAGCTTACGCAGATTTCACAAGAATTATACGACCGGGCAAATAAAATGCCAAGTTGTGCTAAACTTTTTCGAAACATATATGCGCCGTCAATTCCCCGTTCGTGTGAGACGTGTTTGTTTCTTACAAAGTATTCTTTGTTCTATATTTGATTTGAAACTTTGTACTTCGTAGCCTAGATACCCTGAACTTTTTTTTAAGACTCATGTATCTTTTCTAATCGTAAGTGAAAATGAACGTCGAAATTTTGAAAACATTATACGTCACGCCACTGAAATATCAGTTTGTTTTAATAATTGTATCTTTAACTTTCGCTTACCAGTTATTTTTAAAGAACGTTGCATCTTATTTCACAAATTATTTTCATTCTTACGCGTAATCGCAACGTAATATTCAAACGAGGAGGAAAATTGACAAAAATATAGTTTATAGTATTCTCTTCTTTTATTTAAACGTGATAGATTATGAATTTTTCTGTTCCATTTGAAAGGTACGATCGTAATCCCAATTCTGAACAATATTGTAAATGCACTGCTATTTATAACTTTCGCGACTATTCTTGTCAATTGAAATTGATGTCACTGGAAACACCTTGCGCCATGAATTTCAATCTCTAATGGTGTCTAAGCGAAACCGACTGTTGAAACGGATGGTGATTAGCATACTGCTGGTAGACGGTCAATTAACACCTGTATCAAGGCTTCCTCTTATCTGCATTCGAAATTATCCTTCGTTTATAGTTTCGCAACCATACGCGTAAGCAGCCTATCTTTGGATTATTTTAAATTTAAGGTTAATATTTCGTGATTACTCAACTCGCAGTTTTAAGAAGAATTGTTACAATGATAAAAGTTGTCTATAATACTTCTGATACTGGCTTAGGTTTAAATAGTATTTTTATTTATTAAAGTATAAAACATGAGTCAGAAAAGCTGGAGTTAGTTCGTAGTATAGTAATCTCTAAAAGTCTGAGACATTTCTATGACAAATTATGAATTGGTTATTTCGACCATTTTGATGATTCTACTATTAAATATTTTTTACTTTTTTGGATAATTATCAGCGTGATGATACTCTAAAGATAGTGTTAAAATTTCTATAGAATATTTGTTACATTGATAGATTTTATTAATTATAATAGATTATTTAATTTTATAATAGATTAGTCATCAGTACTATGAAGTGTCTATTTAGTTATTACAGCAAGGAAAATTCTAAAAGTTAGGATATCAATTGTCAGTATGAAACACAAATGTAAATAAATTAGACTAAAATTACTGCACATTCGCAGTCAACACGTTCACATAGGTAGATAGCGTCTGACTAGATACCGGGCAAATCTACTTAAATGCTGTCTTGCGTGCTCGATTTATCTCCTCACGCTGTTGTAGAAGATCAAAGGGATTTTTTTATTAACTAGACCTTTGGAGAGTCTAGGATAGTGAAGACATTAGGCTTGTGCGTCATGGTTAAATTAATAACAAAGATAATAATAAAGCATTAATAAGTTACTTAATCCCTTCACGTCAAGTAACGTGTTTGGCACGTGTCTCTTGTTATACGTTTCGCATGCCAAATTGTTCAAAGACGTGCCAAAGACGTTGACACCAAGAGGTTAACAGTCTACTCATTTTATATAACTATTTCAATAAAAGATTTAAGGTTTCATAGTTTAGTAAGGTTTCATATCACGTGTAAAAAAAAAAGAAAAATTTTTCTTAGAGAAACGACTGTATTGGCAAAATTTGGGATCACTTTGAAAATGTATGCGAAAAAATTACTATTGCAGAAATACGATAGCACTGAATATTAATATAATGGATAGTTGGCTGTTCAAATAGTTTTGTGATTCATACTTGTGCTAATACGTTTTTAGACTTGTACAATATAATCCTGATACAGTCGAATCTCGTGTTTGTGAAATTTCAAAATATAGGGCGGGTCAAGAATTTAAACAAATCCGTAATTCTTTTATCATATATTCTTTTTTAACATTTGAAAGAGGTAATTTGAACTTAAATTTTTATTCAAAATCAATAAAATTAGTTTTTTTTCTTGTATTTCGATGTTTTATTAAAAAAAAAAAACAGAAAATTTTGACTCACCTATTTATATATTTTACACAGAGAGGATATTCATAACAATTCCCATTCTACAAACTAATTCAAATTCGCGAGAAATTGAAACTATCACGGGAACATTGGTACATTGGTGGACAAGTAACTCACACCGATTCTCGATGCCGATGCTCGCCTGTCTGTTGCACATATGCACGCGCGTAGCATAGGGTGAAGGTCGGCTATTGAGAGTTGAATGGCGTGTAGAATTCGCGAGTAAAAAACGCATGCGCTCGCGGCGGTCTCTCGCGAGCGCGTCGTTATCAGTCGCGGCTTTAAAAGCGGCCTTAAAGCGGCCCGCGAGCGCCCGCCGCGAGAAGGTCACGCCAATGCGCCTCGTTATCTACGCCCCTGCCGCAATTTACGAGGCTTTTCGTACCTTATCGCGTGCCCCTATTGCCGGCTAACACGCCGAATGACGCATTTCAGGCTTCGCGTGAAGCACTTATCCTCTCACTATCGTCCTCTTCTCCTCTTCCCTCCTAAGAATCTTCTTCACTCGTTTGTTCTCTCTTGTTTTCTCTTGTTTTCTCTACTTCGATTCTTACGCGAGGAAGAACTACGGTGGTTGATTGTAGATAAAAAAAAGATTGTAGATAAAAAAAAAAATGACATGGCGAGTGTTAGGTGAATTATGGCGGTTCGGTTACGAGTATCTTTGGTGGTGAGGAGTATTACATATTCACATTATATGTCACATGTGCTATCAATATACGGTCCTTGGGTTAGGTTTAGATTAGCTTAGGTTAAACGTGAATCTTATTGGTCATTCAGAGTGAATTTTATTCCTGTTGTATGTTTTTGAGTTTTTGAGTTTTTACCTGAAATTGAAAAACATATATCTTTCTTTCATCTCTTACAATTGGTATTGTGTTACAATTTTGTTTTTTTTTTTTTTTTTTACAAGAATTACTGTTTCGACGATAATGGCGGAAAATAATCACTCAAAATTTCGAAATTTATGTAATTATCTTAAGTCTTTCTTTTTCTATTTTCTCGAATCTCAAAATTATGAAATCTCCACACGTAGAATTTCTTTTTCACTAAATCAAAACGGCTTCTGGCTGCGTCAGAAAATTAACACAATCTAAAAAAGAAGTTTTTATATAATACTATAAAAAAATTATCTTGTATAAAGCTACAGAAATTTTTACAAATAACCAAAAATCTACCTCTCAATACGCAAGCCTATCCACATTACATTTAAATATACTTATAACTGAGAAAATATTGCAATTTTGGGAAACAAAAAGTTCTCGACGTGCCGCGGCACGTCATTCCAGCGCAAGAGGTTAAACTTTTGCCGCCAGTCGAATCGCCCGACTCTTTAATTAAACGTGCAAAACGTTAAACCGGCTGTTTGGTCAGAATTACTCCAACACGAGCGAACCGCCACCCACACGCCACCGTTACAAACCACAGGCGAACCTAATCAAACGCGATAGGTAGTGCAACAGTACTGGTTCGCATACGTGTGCAACCGCGATGGAGGCTGCACTTCACGGCTGGTTCGCATCGGTGCCAAGGTTGCGTTCGTGCTGGTGCGTGGATTAATCGAACCAGCACGAACCGCTCTACAGACCCGTCCCCAGTCTGCACGTTATCGCACGTTATTGCACGCGTACGTGCAACTATAACGTGTGGAGCAGAGGTGGACACGTGTGTAGAGCGGAGGTTAGACCAGGGGTCTAGGCTAAGCAAATAGAGCCGCGGAAATTACGCGAAGGAGGTGAAGTTCACTTTCTATGAACCGCTCTCTGAACGAGAGGAAGCTAACTGGGTTGGGTAAGGTCGGTAAATATTGAGAGCGAAGATACAGATACGCAGATAGTTATTTCTTTTTTTTTTTTTTGTTTTCTTCTTCTCTCGAAAGAAATCTTTGAAACCTCGTGCAACAAGAGTTTTTGTGGTTTTGGTAATTTTGAATTATTCTAACAAAAGCACTTTTCATTCGGTGAACAAGAAAAAAAATCGTGCACAAAGTTATGTCGTGTAGCAGATGTCGTGACTTCGATCTTCATCTTGTGCGTGATTTTGTACTTTGAAAAATTTTGTCAAGCCATTTTTCAATTTGTAAAATCTTCAGAAAGAAAAAGTACATTTATTATATATATATATTTTTTTTGACATAAACAATATAAATTATCAACAGATATTTTTCAATAATTCCTTTTTCTACATACCTGGAAGCTTCTTGCATTAGATTTCTCTATTATTTATTATACTTTTACGTTATTCTGATTTATAATAATTGACTATTTATATACTTATCCGTGCTAAATAAACTAAGAATTAAGATTGTAGAATATCTCGTTAAACGCAAGTAAGTAGATACTAATGTTCATACGTTTTTCATCGAACGGTTGCGTAAACATGTTCGTGATCGCATATATTAATTGATTATGCACGCACAACGTGAATCATCAAGAATAATTAGATAGCTGGTACATATACTAAGCTCGGTTATCCGAGGTTACTTTCGTCGTAAACAATCAGCACGTGTAACGTTTGAATTTATATCGAATGAATGAACAGAGGGAATCCAGTGTTCTTAAATCGCTCGGACGAATAAAGTCGCAGTGTGACACACGAACAGTGTTAGCTGTATGAAAATTGTTTGTCTAAAAATATTTATAAGAGAAACCACGTATATGTGTAAAGTGTAAAAATAATCAAATTGGGTCGATAAGATATCAATCGAATATCAAATCGAAAATTCAGAAATAATACGAGCAAGATAATTGATCGAATCGAGACACGGTGTAACTATAATATAACAAAAATCGATCGTGATCTTGTAAATATTTTAGAACATAGAATATTGAAAATATAACAGCTTTCATTGCACTTTTTATGAAATTATTATTATTGAATAAATTAAATAAATTTCACGCAGCAATCGCAACGTTTAATTCACTGTATCGTGTAATTCATTAATTAATTAATGATATCAGTACATAGTAGAAAAATGGAAAATCGTTCGAAAAGCCAGTTATCTAACTTTGATCCTCGGTGATTCAATCGATCCATTAATTAATCATCAAAATTCGACGTGATGACGAGATGCGGCGTAGGTACAAGCCTTTGTACAGGAAATGATCGTTCATTGTAGTCACGTTGAAAGGCTTCGCAACTTGGCTAGTGACCGATTAGATGTATCTATTACGTGGATGCATCGACATACGCAATCGTAGCGGAACGATCGCGCGGCGACTTAATAAGCGTTGCGAGCATGTATTCGCATCATATGATGGAACGTTAGTAGGTCTGGTGTCGCCAATGAGTTTCACCGTGAAAGTTCTCTGTTTGCATTGTTTTATTGTTGACGCAACCGTGAATACCAGGGATTGTTCGAACACTCCGAATACATGCCTTCCTATCGTTCAAATTCCTCCATTGTCTCGTGACAATTGGACCAAGCGCAATTTTTTTCAAAACGGGCAATGGATAAAGCCAGTGTCGTGATTTTGAACGTCTTTCTTTTTTTAGATTGTATTTTGTCTCTGTTACGTTGCTTGTTACGCTTCAATAAAAGTTTATTGGAATTTAAATAGATGGAATATTAGAAACAAATTAACAATTTGTTGAGGGATTAAATTTTTGTCTTAAAAAGACAGACTGATTTTCGTGGATTTTTAGGTAAAATAAAATTAAAATAAGAAGAATGTTTCTCGCGTGACAATCCGTAATGCTATGAATAATTGGCCAAAATATCGAATTTACTTTATTCTTTGTTCAAGTATATTTGTCTCTGATGATTCAATGAAACGTAACTTTTTTTTTTAGATAAAATTGAAATTAAAGAAAGATTAATAAAAATACTTCTAATTAGTGCATCATACTAGGTAATGTCACCAATAATTTCTACCTTATTTTCTAATTAAAAACACAATCCTAATAACCAGATTTACTTTTATGAGAAATAAACATCATATTATGACAAAATAGCGACTGTTTGAAATATCTGCGATGATTGCAAATCTTTATGCAAAAAATCTTCATATTTTTGACGAACACAATTGAAGAAGTCAGTAAAACCTAAATCTAAGTGGAAATTTCTTATAATTAACATAAATCATAAACGTGTATATCTTTTTACATCCTTATGTGAAATTCAAACTAAATTCTAAATTTCCTATAAATGAATAAAAATCCGCAGTCTATCTATACGTGTATCTATTGTCATTCTCTCTGTCATTTAATATTATCAATCTAGTATTATTTTTTACTATTCTCTTCGCCCATCTAGTTTTACAATTTTAATCGAACCTCGACGAAACTTGATAATGAAGCTGAACAATCAACGTTCCAACAAACAAAGGGGCGAACGCGCGTAATGACGAGAAGCGCGATGTAAATCTCGGGTTGGAGCACGTGCTCGAGCAAGTTGTGTTGATTACGACCGATTGTTGGATGCGCCATACGGTAATATCACGTTTCTCACCGTGACACGTGTAGAAAATTTTCGTACGCGACGCCACGAGTCGGGCATACAAGATGCACGACTCTGTTGCTATTCTCCATGGTTGCATGCGTGACGTTAAGTAGAAAGAGGATGTATTAGATGGACAAATCGACCAATATCTCTGCCGTGTAATCGTTCATTTCTGGAGATCGTTCATCTCTTGAGAAATAAACGTAGAATTAAAATATCATATACATATAATAAGTTATTACTTAATAAATAGTATCAGTATTACTATCGTAATATTGATTCAGTATTAAAATAATAAATGTAGAATTAAAATAATATCATATACATATAATAAGTTATTACTTAATAAATAGCATCACAAGAGTAGTATTATCATCATTCAGTAGCAATTATCGTAATATTGATTCAGTATTAAAATAATAAACGTAGAATTAAAATAATATCATATACATATAATAAGTTATTACTTAATAAATAGTATCACAAGAGTAGTATTATCATCATTCAGTAGCAACTATCGTAATATTTATTCAGTATTAAAATAATAAACGTAGAATTAAAATAATATCATATGCATATAATAAGTTATTACTTAATAAATAGTATCACAAGAGTAGTATTATCATCATTCAGTAGCAACTATCGTAATATTTATTCAGTATTAAAATAATAAACGTAGAATTAAAATAATATCAGATGTATATAATAAATTATTAGTTAATAAATAGTATTATCACAAGTAGTAGTATTATTATCATTCAGTAGCAACTATCGTAATATTGATTCAATATTAAAATAATGAACATAGAATTAAAATATCATATACGTATAATAAATTATTACTTAATAAATAGTATTATCACAAGTAGTAGTATTATCACCATTCAGTAGCAACTATCGTAATATTGATTCAGTATTTTTATGTTATTAAGAGGTAAGAATAATAATTTGACGAATATGAGGTACTTATTGTAACATAAGATATGAATAATTTTGTTATGTTATTACGTTTTATCATACATAATTTGATTATGTTGTATTATAATACAACAATGTAATCATATTGCAATCACTAAACTGTTCAATCAGTTGTTGATTTTAACAAAAGAATATTTGCGTAGCATAAGTTTTATTGAAATGTCTCACGTTGATAGCCTTCTGAGCTTTCCACATATAACAGTTTTAATACACGATGCAACAAACTATGATAATCAGTACCAAAAGAGGATCAAAATTAAAATCCTAAAACGAGAATTCTCTTCTCCTTCAGAACGTGATGGACCATGAAAACGTCAGAGTGTTGAGACTTCGAAAATCAAATGAAACGACACGAATCTCACACAATTCCATATCCAGTTACCTGCCCACGCGTATGTGCATTTCCCTTTCCTCATAAACGATCTCTTTCACCCGTGATCTATTTTTACCTCGTCCGTGGAAAGTTGACTTTATCCTCGTTCATCCCCCTGCGATTTATCTACGTATCCGCCAGACATCCGGTTGCCCGGTGTCTCTTATCGATCATCGATATCCCCGATGTCGCGAAGACCTTTCCGAGTTCTGAGAGGCTCGACGTGTCCTGGAGGCGATTGGTCCCGTTCCAGCCGACGCTGGAACTGCAAATTTTTCTGTTCATAGCGAGAGGAACGATCTCGATCGTTTCGCCACGAACAACTGGTTGGATCACAAATGACACAGTGGTTGGAATCACAGTAATTGACGCACTACGTCTGTAGATTCTTACTCTTCAAAAATTCTTTGTAAATAATTATTATAAAAATTGTACGTATCTCTCGAGAATACTATGATCTCAAACCGAATGTACATCTTGTATAATACAGGGTGTCCGTGAAGTCTCTTTACAATTTTAAAAATTTATTACAAAGGCAAATGAAAAAGACAGATGAGTGGAAATTATTACAAAATGAGACGAATATATTTAAGTTTTTTTTTCTTTTTTTTTTGCCTCGTTTAATACGATCATCTCTATATGGGCACCACATTAGTTGCACGAAGCACATGAAGACTGTATTCGATTTCTTACACGATCGATGTTTTCCTCAGATGTTCTTCGTTGCCTGCTTCTCCCTTTATCGAACACTGTCTCTGTCTCCATAAATTTCTCGTGCCATGCACGAATTGATGGACGTGACGGTGGATCTCTTCCATACTTAGTTCTGAAGTTTCACCGAGTCTGCGGATCCGATTTGGTTTCAATAAACCATGATACACACTGTGCCTTCTCTTGAGAAGTAGCCATTTTGTAAGGTGTTCATTTAACAGTATCTTATTCATCAACAGGATATCTGAAATGCAATGCGATAGAAACCTTGATAACCACCGAGTACGTAGAACAAATCTGACGAAGATGTCTCATCAATTGCCTTTTTTAATAAATTTTTGAAATTGTAAAGGGGCTTTATGGACACCCTGTATATCATAAAAGTAGCTGCAATGAGATTAGAATTGCTGGCGTTGGAGGACGGATTCAAGTTCCTTTCTATTCCCAGAAGAAGGAGCCCGGAGAAGCGATGGAAAGTACAATGATCCTCGCTTCAGATACAATTGAAATCCGTGTCCTTAACCGTTCTACCGGCGAAAGGCCAGCGCGGATCGTGATTAACGACCTTCTTATACCTACGAGCGAGTTACATACATCGTCGTTACGTAACCTGGTTGACGTTCGTTGACTAACTTCGTTAGCACTTGCCGGTGAACAGAACCGGGCGAAACAGACAGAGACTCTGTCTCTGTTAAAAAAAAAAAAAAAAAAAAAATTGACGGCGAAGACATGGACCTTGAGACGGACGTTTGTTCCGTTTCTGCGTTCGATTCGATCGCGAATGGAACCAATGTAAATTCGTTCCGGGGAGATTAGACGATAGCGTGATATTTTTAGATGGAATGTCGACTTTGAAATTTTGTTTGCTATTTTTCTAGTTTCGGTCGTTCGTCAATTAGAAATATTCGAATTGTCATGTTAAATCTCTTTTACAATTTAACAAATTAATTGGAATTAATTCGAATATTTAGCCTGTACTGGATTAAATCGTACGTATCAGATGATCAACGAGAATAATATATTAAAATATATTGCAAAAGATGCATTCTTAACCTGTTAACACGCTCCTCGTTTAACATTGAAATTTTATACACTGGTTCTAACGAGCGTTTGAGGAATTAATCCATCAACCTCGTCATTACCACCACCTGTTCTTAGTTCCGCCAATAACGCTTCATCCACTTTAAAAAGAAAAAAAAAAAAAAAAAAAAAAAAAAAACTGCATTTCTTTAGTCACGGTGTGGTTTCCATTCGTTAGCCGCGTTGCAACTACATAACACTTTGTAAATATATTTTCTTTTATCGCGTATACGCCACGGTAGGAGGGAGGGAGGGAGTAAATGGAAGCGTGTAAGAGCGGCACGCCTCGTTGCACCTGTGACAACGAGGCGTGTACACGGCGGGTTCCACGAGCGCGTAAGTATATGCTAGCTCACCTGCTTGAAATCGTGAACCCGTGACCTTCGCCATGGTATTCGCGTACAAGGCCAATTCAAGCCCGACATGCTCTTATTCACTGATACACCACGCGGTGGCTCGATTTCTCGGTTAGATACCGGAGTTGCATTGAAACGGTCGAGAACGAGAGAGGCCGGCCAGCGTTTTTTCCTTTCTCGAGAAGTCGCGCTCCATCTTTTATTGTCTCACGTGAATTATGCGCGTAAAACGTCGGACGGACTTTTTCGATTATTGCTCGAGATTTTTTGCTTTAAATTGGAGGATGCACAAAAGTTACGTGGAAGTATTAACTTTTTTTTTTTTTAGGGAATTCATACGTATGTACATACATCCTCTCTCAAAAGTCTCAAGACGTATAAAGTTATATTTCATTAAATATAGTTTTATAACGTTTTAAAATCGGGTGTCGATTTTCTATACACGAGTGAGTTTTGCAGACTCATTCCGGTCCACAACATTTATTTAAATTAATCTCTGTGCCTCGATAAGTGTAATAAAACATCGACGTTTTGCGCCATGTCGAGGATTTTTTTTTCCAAACTGCAATATTTTCTCACTTTCAACTATATTTAACTCCAGAACTACCGACGATCGAAGCATAAAAATTGGAGACGTCGAGGTTCAAAAAATGTTTATATATTTTACAAAAAATTATTTAAATCTTTAAAAGCACATTGTTTCACGCCTATAAAATATAAAATTATAAATTGATCATTTTGACCACTTTGGCAGTTTCAGTGTTAAATGTAACCCAGGCAAAAAACAACAGATCAGTTTATTACCTCTTAATAATTTCTATCCAGTGATCATACCGAAAAAGAAAACGACGAATTATTGTATTACGGTCCACGAACCAGTTGCCAGCGCAAGAGGTTTTGAACAAACGAGAAACAGGCGATTGATTATTCTAATTAATTGAACAAATTTCTTGAACAAAATAAGCGAGTAACAAAGTATATGTGAAATACGTATAATTAATCCTGAACGACACGCTGAAAAGTAAACGATCGTTTTCTTTTTCGGCGTTGATAAATTCGACCGTGAAGAGGTTAAAAAGATCAGGCTATTGTGATTTATGGCACGAAGTCGAGCGTCGGCGGTCGAGGCTGTTGCAATCGATAAAGCAGGGTGCGTGGGGGTTGTGGCTACGGTCCTGCGAGTGCACAGCGGACCGATCTATATGCAGTCGTACTTTATATAGTAGCACGCGCCACGTGCAGGGCAACTTAGTACCTGGGTCACCGGGAGAAGGTCACGGGGTCGAGATTTCAGCCTAGGTGCGCGGATTTCAGCCCGCGTGGGCGTGTAACCGCTAACTAGTTGCAGGTGCACGTTGCATCCGCAATCATCGAAAGCTTTTTACGCCCTTTCGGATTCTCGAGATTTGAAGTAAAGTATTTTCACGCGCGTACACGTTCGTTTTATATTTTTCAAAGTGAAATATTTTAAATTGGAAATGTAGCACGAAGTTTCAAGCGTTCTCTAATTTTAGTATCAAAGCTTTCGAAACAATAGGAGCGTAGGACAGATTGGAAATATTGGTAATTGCTAGTGCGCGGAAAACAACGTGAAAATTGAAAGTTTATTCAGTGTGTAATTCTGAATCAAAAGGAATATCGTTTAAAGTTCTCTAAATGCTGTCTATTTTGTTTTCAGAATCCCTCGATGATTTCTATATTGTAAGAGCTTTAACACACAAAAAGTTGTGAACAGAATGTTTTTTTCTTTTCATATGAATCAAAGGGAAATGTATTTTGAACAAGGTTGACTTATTGAGGCATATCTTGGTTAGGATCAAGGAGATTGGGATCGTATCTGGTCAGACACGGGAGATAAGCAAGTACATACGTGAGAACTCACTTTTTATTTCTAACTCTTCGAGTTTTGAGTTGTTTCTCTACATTGTTCTATTTATACTTTCTCTACTGTTCTTCATGCATTTAATTATTAATAGATTAATAGTTTAAAAAACTATTATACATTACAACTATTATACAACTATTATACAACTATTACAATACGTATGTACTTACAAAATCTTCGAGAGATTATGAAAGTAAAATGAAGTATATTTAAAAGTATGTTACAAGTCAATTTTTTGTATTTATAAATTAAATTGATCATCTTGTAACTTTTGTATGCAATTTGTTTTTCAAAGAAGCTCTTGGCTTCTATATATCCCTCCTGTGCAGCGTTATTTCTACGAGTTCTTTGCTTGTTACGAAGGTTTGCTTATTGTTTCTTTGCCGAGATTATTTTTAACGCAGTTTAAGTTCCTTTGGGTCTCTGGAAATAAAAGATTATCTTCATTCCCGTTTTCGTGCTTTCTAATAAACATTCTTTCATTTCTTTGATAATTTATTTCTGATATCTTCTTCTGGTATCTACCATTAATACATAAACTCTGCTAATGATTAATAAATGAGTTAATTTTAATTAGAACACTAATTATAATATCAATTTGCAAGAGAATAGATCAAAAACGTTATGTGAAAGGCATGAAAAGAAAATTGCATTGTTTGGCATTAATGCTATTGTAAAAAAATTCCTCTCACGTTTTAATGACTTGTGAAAGCATGTTAATTGTTTCTCGAATGTTAATTGATTTCTAAATCGTAATTTAGTATAATTAAAGTATAATTTTCCGATCGGATATGCGCACTATAGTTTTTTTCTTTCTGTCTGTCGTTTTCGCTGTTTAAACGTATGCACACAGTCGTGCAGCTTAATGATGCATTATTTTACAATAAAGCATCGTTTTGCATACGTATGAATAACAAATTCTAAATGGCCAAACACGACTAAATGGTAATTATGGCTGTTTTCTAAATAGAGTAACAGAAATGGAAATCTCGGGGCAACGTTCACAAAAAAAAAAATCATAGAACGTGAAATAATCAAACGTTTCTGTTTCATTATCATAAGTATTATTAATAATAATTATCGTAAGATAATCTGCACGCGAAAGTTTAAAATCGACGGCTGTCTTTAAACGTAAATAGAATCCAAAGATTATTCTCCGATTTATCGTAACATAGTTAACATCTACGATAATTAAACAAATAAATTACAACGATGACGATATTCAAGTAAATGTTACTTTATGAAATAAAGTAATATATGAATGATTATAAAAAAATAACAGATATAAAATTATAAATAGTTACATTCTCAATATAATTATTTGTAAATAATATCAAGAATATATTGTAAATCATATTAAATATTATATATATAAAATAATATCATAATATTATATTCTTAATATATTATATATTAAGAATATAATATAAATATAAATCACGCATAAATAATTATAAAAGAAATATGACCATAATTTATAGTTGTAATTGATGTTACAGCTTGAAGTATCACAAACGCCTCGAATTTCTCTTTAATTCTCGGTTCTCTCAAATTCTTCGGATCTCCCCTCGATCTTTCTCGTCGTCGAAGAAAATCCTTGATGTCCGATAAAGTGCACGATTCGACGATTCATCGGATCTATCAAGAAAGTCCACGAACGAATAAATTATTCGCCCGTGTGACCGAGATTCGTGTCCTCCTCTCGACGAGAATCGACGCCGTCTGTCGACGTAAAAAAAAAAAAAAAAAAGAAAAAAAGGAACGGTGTTATGCATGAGCCACACGCGGTTCATACGCGTTTTTTTCTCCCAACTCGTGCACCTCGATCCGTATTCAGTGCCGCTCCAGATGCATCGCTCTTTGACTTTCATCGTCGACGAAACACGGCGTAGTCACGCGTGCCGAGATTCGAGAGTCGATCGAGAATGTCCAGCGAAACGTTTTACATCCATAAAAGAAAACGAGAACGCCGCCGCGTTTAAGAGACGGCCAGACGATCTTGCGACGTGTTCCCGATGCATTTGAGAGCTAATTCCTTTTGACCCGAAATATCCGTAACATCGTGAGAAAAAAAAAACTCTTGGAAATCGAAGAAGAACGAAAGATTATTAAAATTCCAAATATCGAGTTCTAAATCCACAGTTCGCGGTCTTTTGTTTTAAATTATTATCATTCAGTTATTATTCTGCTATATGTTTTCGATTAATTTCCTTCGACCTAGATCAGGAGTGAATAGCAATTTAATTAATAGCTTAAGGATTTAATAGGAATAATAATTTGATTATTTGTAAGAGTGATAATTGAGTAATGAAATTTAGAATGTGGAGTGTGGTTTGAAAACCATGGTTTCGAAGAGTTGTGCTGATCTTTCATTGAAATTAATTATTAATAATCAATTCTCAAATGTGTGAATAGCATGGAAAATAAAAGTTCACAGTATAAAAAATAGTAATACGTGTAATGCAACTTAAAAAGAAAAATTTATGTATTAAATGTGTAGAATAAAGCGCGAATGTAGCTTGGTTGGGATTAAGGGGATTCGGACTGCGCCTAATCAGACACACTCTAGTCCCTAGTACTTTCTACGCGAGAATTGTTTTGTAGATTCGTATCCATGAATCTTCTCAATTGTTGTTTCTTTATATTGTTGTTTTATATTGTAAATTTCTATTTTTGCATCGTTTTTGATTAATTTAGATTATATTTATTATTAACAATCTGTTTTTTACTCAGAAAGTGAAGGGTCTGAAAAATTCTTTTATTTCGTTCTTCACTTTTGTTCTTTGAATTATTTTTTATGATACGGTATTAGTAATTTTGTTCTTTTGAAAAAATTTCCATTTGATCTGTGTATTTTGTATTAACTAATAGTAGAAATAATAGTGGAAAATGTTTTTTTTCTTTTTTACATTCTTAATTCCATTTAATATTCTTTAATATCCTCTCCAGTGTTTATCAAATTTTTTACCATTGCAATTCACGGAACAATAAATTAAAAAAAAAAGAACTAACGTTGACGCGATCTAACCCAAGATCCAAATTTCTCTTTTTATAGTTTCTCGTATCCAATCCATTTAATTTAACACGATACTAATCTTACTTACTCGTTCTGTATATCTTTCAACGTACGTTCGTGATTATCATCTTGTTTTATTGTTCCTCGAGCTGCGTGTTCTCACGAAACCATTAAAGCTTCCCCGAAAACTCACCCTCATGCACCGAGCGTGTTACACATGACTTTAAAACGTTTAAAACGAAATTTTGTTACTTGGTTAGTTAAAAACATGCAATCGAATTTAACGTGTTCTGTCGTAAAAGCGTTGGTTCTTGATCGGTAGCAGATTAGTGGGTCAGATTAAAATTATATTAAATTAAATATGTTCTATATTTTGCGGTATTTATAAAATCAATTATTATTTAATCTGTATTTTATATTTTAAACAGCACAGGCCATTGATAGCATTTTTATCGCATAAAATATAAAACAGAAAATAAAGTATTCTAAAAGTAAGCAATTCAACTGACACAAATGTACTCTTTTTTTATTATTTCCAGATAATAATTGCAATCTTACATTTCATATTCCAACTTCCATCTTTTCTGTATCGAAAAAATATCAGAAATATTATCTAAAATTTTGCGTTAAAATTTACACCAACCTGGAAAATATCAGGAAAAAAAAAAATTTCAGTCGTGAGTTAATAAACTAGATCGAGCAACTCGAACTCTGATTGCCCACGTTCCAACGAGAGTGATTAGAAATTAATATTTTCTTTTTTTTTTATTACCTAGAGCAAATTACACTTTTTTAATATTATTTATATTTTACACTTTCGCGAATGAACTTCTTTTTGCTTGATTAATTCGAAAGATACGCGGTCATAATTATCACACAATTGAGCGAGAATCATGTTGAATCGCAGACGACCTTGACGAGATAAAACAAAAATCGCACGCTTATCGTGTTCACGCGCATTGCGAACCATTGAACGCGTGCCTTGTACGTTGTACAATGGAATTTCTGTGCTTCTTACTGGCGCGTTTGTTCAGGTAACAAAGAGTATTTCCAGCACTGCATTCGTCGTAAATCGTTGCCGTTTCGAAGGAAAACAAACTCGTTCTACGATTGATCACCCCGTGCCCGCGATTGATCGTTCCACGTTGCTAGAGGGAAATCTATTTTGCGAACGACTGCAAAGCCACGAATGTTTTATTCGACACTACCATTTTTATCAATAGAGGCCAGTCTGGTTTTAGAGAGCCTAATCAACTCCACTTTTAATTAATCTTTTAGTAACAGGATTGAGGTTGAATTTTCAAGGAATAAACGAACTGCTTCCACGAGTTCACTCGTTGTCAAAAAAATTATATGAATTTTTTATATAATATTATTTAATATCAAAATATGTAATAATAATATTATTAAATTATATATATGTGCAGTAATGTATATTTTTATATTGTATATGTTATAAACATGTATAAGTGATAGTAATTTGGCTTTCGAATGAAGTTCAAAGATAACTAACGAAATTTGCATTTAAAACAAATTTCAAAGAAAAGAAATGCTGGATGACACGATTCAGTGATTCGATGATGTCCACAGATCGATAGATATTAATCATTACGATAATCAATTAACGGACAAGTAATATTTCAGTCAATGAAAAGTCAAGATACTAAAATATACAGGCCACTAAATAGTGAAATTTTTAGACGGATAATGCTTTAATTAGCAAAGATCACGATCAAATATATATATATATACATATATGTATATAATATATAAAACTCTACGTAAATTTAAAGAATTGAAAAAAAGAAGAAAGAAAGGAAGTCATTAATGAATTAGGTCACTGGTTTGATGGCCTCTAGTAAAGTAACAACAGTTTATAGGCAATAAATACAAGAAAATTCGCGAGCTGTCGCCGCAAGTAGCTCGCGCGCGTGCATCGCTACTCCTCTCAGCGAAATAAATCAGAGACGACCGAGCCATTAATCCAGTGAGTTTTTTCACGGGTTCAAGGACTAACGCCACGGGCACCGCCACACTATTTTCGGTACGTTTCGTGCAGATGTAGGTTCGCGTGGGTTGCATGTGCAACGTCATAACACTATCCTGGTGTGGGAGCGGCATCCGGTCGCAGCTGCGTGCAGGAAACTGTTAAAAACTCTCTCCCTCTCTCTCTCTCTTTTTCTCTCTTTCCTTCCTTGTGGTACCATCGTTCGAAAACAAGCGTTCTCTCTCCACTCTTTGCCTCTTTTCATTTCGCGTACGTGCCTCCTCTGTGTACCTTCTCTCTGTGTTTGTGGGTTGGTCCGCGTTGTGTACAGACACAGATTTTTCATACACCGGCCTACTAAAAGCACAGTGTGTCTGTACAGAAATCAGCGAGCGAGGACGACGTGTCTTCGGACGACGAGAGGAAATGAAACGATCATCCAGTTGATGCTGGATGCTTTTAATTAAAAGAGGCGTGATGGAAATCAGATGATGCAGCATGTGCAAGCATGAGATCCGTGAGAATTGGATTTGGTAGTAAATATTTCTGTTGTAGAACGATCGGTTCGAGATCCAATGATTCGACGTTGCGTTAATGCTGCAACGGTTTACAATTTTTTAATTTTTCTTTCAATCGATTTGCATTATTCATTTCTAATTTTTGATATTTATAATGTTACGAACACGATAAATTGCTACTTGGTTCTCGATGGTGAGAGCTGAGGAAATGACAGTGGCTTATAATTGACTGTCCAGTTTATCGGGAGAACAAATAAGATATACGTTAAAATAAAAATGTATATCCTTCAACGAGATTGAATTAATAAATTCAAAATTATTTTACGATCTGTTTTACTTTATTAGACTACACTGACAATTAAATGCATTATATCCCTATTTAAGCTCTTGCGCTGGAATGACGTGCCACTTACGTCGAGAATTTTTTGTCCCAGAATTGCAATATTTTCTCAGTCTTAAGTATATTTAAATATAACCCAGGCAAAACAAATAATAAATTTATTACTTCTCAATAATTTCTATCCAGTCAATATTGTCTACCGACGAGTTCAAAAAGAAAGCGACGATACGACAAATGTATACGATTTGGTCACTCGTTATGGTCCGCAATCAGCAGTCGCCAGCGCAAGTGGTTAATACGTCAGTGACAAGCAGCTCAAACGAAGGAGAAAGATAACAGGTCACTTTTTAACCAAAGAGAGGGGCAACATTTTCCCAAGTGAAGACAGGCGAGAATGAAATCCTAGCTACGTCTTGACATTCCTTGGATACTGTTGCGTCCTGAAGCTCAGATCTGTGCGAAATGACACGTTTAAAAACGAGGATGGACACGGATCGTGGGTAGTGCAAAGTTACCGATACGAAAAACACGACGCGATATACGCGACCGGTAATCAATATATTATATCTGGCAGAAGAAAGAGGCAGATTTGCTGCGAAATTTACGATCTCTCTCGGTGGTAGAAGGCGTTGCGGATGCACAAGCATCCTCGAGATGCGCCCAAGGCGGTTGTTGCAGAGAGGAGGTCTGCAGCGCGGGAAACTGGTTTTCAGTTTCGGAAGAGCGTTCAAATTGTCAGACGGTGACGTCACCGTCATAAAACGGCCGGACCTCCGTATGGAATAATGACTGGAAAAAAATCATCGGGCACGTTGATCGGTAAAGTGTATATTGGTCTCCACTACTCGTCCATTTGGAATCCATCGTTCTGGGGATGATGAATCGTGCTCCTTGCTCTGCCGTTTCGAAATGAAGTTTTAAAGTATAGTTATAAACATAAAATTGTAATTATAATGTATAACAATATATTATACTTACAAGTTATAATACATAACAATGCGATTACAAGTATGAATTTTGCATATGTTTTATTTATGATTTATCAATGTGCAGTAAAATTATATGATGATAATAATAATAATATAATTATATATTATATAAATTTGTATAGTATATAATTATAATAATTATAAATTATATAAATTTACATATAATGTATATAATTATGTGATAATTGACCAATCAATATAATTATTATATACAATATAGTTACACACGATTATATTGTACATCAATGCAAAGTTACATCGATCGATTATTATATTATACAGTCCAACAAAATAAATTAACAAAGTAACACATATGAAATAAAATTCTAGAAAAAAAGTGACTCATACGTGTTCGTTGAAATCACGAAGTTAAAAGTCGTTTAATTAATTTACGTAGCTTGACATTTCCTTGATCGACGCGCGAGCCAGTTACAGTAACGGCGTATTCGTTCCCTCTGTTGTTCGAAATCGACGAAAATGTCAGTGTACGTATGTTAGTTATCGGCAAGTATGTAACGCTCGCCGAGTTATTTGCTTAATTCAGCGCTTATACATCGGTTTACACGGAGCTAAAGTTAGCGTCGTCGAACCAACGAACGCCGTTGCCGCGCATTTTGCATTACTCATTTCGGGATGCCTCTCGGATGCTCTCAGTGCCGTCCGGATTAAAGAGATCTTCGCGGCCAGACCGACAGTCGCGCTGATACGCGCGCGTGTATATTTCGCTTTTGCGAACGTCGATCGCTGCCGATGATAAACCAAAGTTCACTGAAACTTGTGGAATCGCGTAACTCGCAGCTCTAGATCGTTGGTCCGTAATGACACGTAGAATTGATTTGAATTCTCAGCGTTCTTTAATGGAAATATCTCTCACTTCTTGCAGTGGACTTTTGCTCCTCGATTATTTTCAGCGCGCGAAGATTTCGTAATAATCTTTCTCAAGTTTCAATCCGTGTAAAGTCTCCTTTTTTTCAATTACAAAATTAGGAAATTCTTCGTCGAGTATCTCTTATTACTGGTAGAAATTTTTTAGTATTGACAGTTTACATAGAGTCGGAGAACTTTCTCCCAGTATTCTAGATCTACTGAAAGATTACAACATCGAAAAGAGCTACTTTGAAACAGTGTCAATACGTAATTATTATTGCGTAGCAATAATTTTCAATTTCAATTTATGCATACGTATTAACCAACCAGCTAACATTGGAAAAAAGTAGAACGAACGATTACATAATTACAATTATCAGTAATGCACAGCGTACGTCATGATAATGCACTATTTTTATATTGTGATATACTTCGTTAAAAGGCACACGGTTCGTTGAGAACGAATATAAAAATATATAGAGTGAAATGTATAAAAATAAAAATTGAATTCGTTGACTGACAGTCGAGTAGTGGCCGGGTGCAGCTACGAATGAACCAGATAAAATTTTATTTTCCGTTCTCTTTCTGTTCTATTCACTTCCAGCTTTATCAGAACTTATCTGCCCCTCGTGTACGCCATTGCGCTGCCGTTATCATCGCCGTTAGATTACATGTTTAAATATACGTACGTAAAAGACACAGCGCACCGAAAATAGCAAACGTAGCTCCAAGTAAAACGAAGAGCTATGAATATCACGAAACGGTGATGATATACTGTTGTTAAATGTAAAGAAGTTAGAGGAACTTCGTGGGAACTTCTCGTCGTAGAAATACCTCTTGCGGATTGTGCTTTCTTTTTTATTCGTTTATTTATATTATATAGCGCGAGTGATGAAACAACGAGACGTAAAATATAATAAATTATACTGAAAAAGATGCGACAGACGTAAGTGATAATGCGATGTAAATCGAGGAATAACGAAAACATTTAACTTTGCAGATGTTTATGCGTTTTTTCAAAATTTTATTAGACATTTGGAAGTTTTACAACTTATTTGAGAAATTTTCTTTAAATAAAATTTACATTTAACGCGTGAAGATGTAGAAAATATTGAGACGCTAAAAATAAATTCGCTCGTAATATTTAACAGATGAGACGAATTTTCAAATCCTGCTTCTGAAAAAAGTGCAGAAAGAAATATAAAACTCGCACAAACACGCGAAATCTACGTATAATTAATATAATGAGATACATACAAAATTTTATCACAACAGTAATAAAGTATAATACAAAGTGATTATGTAATAAGGGACGAGCAAGATGGTAGTCCTTTTAAAAGTTGAAACAAAAAGCGAGAGAAGAAATTGAAAAATTTTAAATGATCATTTTAATGATGCTGTATTTAAAATGATTGGTTAGCCGATTGATTAAAAAGTGCGTACATATTCGCTCTAAATTAACGTGTAACCACGGCACGAATTTCAGAGAGTAATTAATTATTCCGGGGAACTTCGCAGAGTTCGCGTAATGTTCAGCTCCAATTACATTCTGATAAACAATATCGTTGTTATGCTCTACGCAGGTTGGCTCTGTTAATTAAAAGAAATTACGTAATTAGTTGTTTCTTCTACTGTTTTATCTCTGTTTTCGCGGAGGCCGCGAGATTTTAATAAACTCTCGCTGGTGGAATAATATTCTGATCGAATAAAGTTGCATAATTGAGGAAAATGGCTTTGAAACGTTGAATACTATGTTTTGGGAATCGAGAAGGAAGACAGTGATTCTAACGAACTAATGCATACATTAATAATGATTACAGGGAGTGAGCTCTGTTAGAAATCGAGCAAAATTCATTTTTCTTCTCTTTGAAAAATGATTGACGATTTCAAACTTTTGTATCGATAACTGAGCCGTTCACAGATCAGAGCGATCAACTCCATTTTAATACCGAAGCGCTTGATTGATGCTTAATTTTTTATATTTAACATGAATTTCCTTAATAATTGGCTTCAATGCCACTAAATGGCAAAAATTATTTTGGCAATGGAATAATAAATAATTTATTTCAGAAGCCAATATGATTGTTCTACGTGTATACTATGTTATTATACATTTTTCATGTCATTAGACAAAAACTATGCCTGTAGTTGTATATATTCTACAACGTACTACTTGGATGTAAATTTTAAAGGGAACTTTAAGAAAGAATATATATACTTTTATCAATTATATACTTTTGTATAGAATATATACTTTTATCAATTATATACTTTTGTTTTGTGACTCCATGAACATATAATGGGATTCAAAAATAACACAGGCTTCTTCCTTTTCTGAGAAACAGCACTCAAGCACTACTTAAAATTACAGCTCGGGGTATTACATTAAAATATCTTCGTTTAACCATTTTAATTGCAACGTGTACACTCACTCGCGTCTTTCTCTGAAATAAAAATAAAAATAAACGCTCGAGCTTTAAAAATAGACCCCTAAGTACTAAAGAGTTATTCTTATCCACAACTTTTTATTATAACGACAGAACACCTATTGACCTTAGCAGTCGTAAAATTATTTAAAGCAAAAAAGAAGTGGAGGATCGTGATAGAATGCAACAAACTTCATTGTTTCGCGTAGAGAATGACTGAACTGGAGAATCAACTTTCTCCAAAGTCGAAACGCGAAAAATAATGAAAACATACGTTATTTGTGGGTTACTATGCTGCGTTATAAAGTTATAGTAAAACGTAGCTGGCTTTTCTTCAAGTTTCCATCCGGCTGGATCGTGGAATGCAACGAAACGGTGCAGTGAAACGGTTTATTGCCGTATTCAAGGCTTTCGACGCTTCTTGGAACATAAATATTCATCCTTCTTCTGTGGACCGTGGATAGTTTCGCAATATCGCATCACGTTGAAACGTTAATAATTATTGTCCCGTGGACGTGTAACAGGATTTAACTCCAGATTCTGTTCTGAAGATATTAATTGTTTCTCTGCTCTTTCCCTTGTGCTTGAACGTCTTTATATTGTTCCCTGCGTTTTAAATTTTTATTAAATTTTCATTCGCGTGCATAAACGGGCAAAAAGTAGATAAAGGATGCATTTTTGTTAAAGAATGGCATTTCGATCTTTTTCGGATGTTTTATTAGATTAAAATTTAAATTAAAACCGTGTTTTGTCATTTTATTGGATTAAAGAATACGCGAGAAAAATATTTTTATTTATCAATATTTCATTGGATTGGAGAAAATGCATTTTTGTTAAACGATAGTATTTTATTCTCTAACTGAAATTTCAATTATTTAGTTATGAACGACTACGATAAGTTAGTTCAAGTTATTTAATTTGAAAATTGTCTAGATTTAGTTATTTATCATCTAACGATAGCAAAAGTTTAAAGATCTATATATATATATATATTCGAAAGATAGAAACGCAACTAACTTTATATTAACAAATATCTTCATTCTGTTCAAGGGAGTGATAATGCATACTTAATTCCAAAATCAGAAAGAATTTTCAAGAATATTATATAGAGGTTGCTTCTTCATTCACGAAGTTTAAAGAGTTCTCGTTTTCTCATCGTTCAAAATTTTCCATGTTTATTTCTTTTTCTTTTGTCGTTGAATTTATTTCGGCCAGCAGGAATTTTCGCGGGACGTTCATTTATCAATACGGGGATACACGATGTCGTCCATTATACCCCTTTTTAATAACGGTTCCCTTTTGTCACCGCTCGTCAGACCCGCGTTTCTCTTATCTCCGTTATATCCGTGGTATTATCTCCCTCGATTCATTCGTTCTTCCCTTGCCTCGGGTTTCGTTGACGAAAAATTCGTCAGAAGGCCCCCTTACGTCATGACTGGTGTTTCCCCCCTAATATTCACGGTTTCTGGTCCTTTTCAGAAGGTGATACAATTTTCTTCCTTGAATTTCAGATTGAGAGTCGAAAATATCACGAAGCGAATACAAATATTTCCTTCACATTTTATCCATTCTTACTTTTATAAACATCGTTTCATCTACCAAATTGTTGTAACGAACACGCTATATCTTGAGTATTTTATAAATCTGCGCGTACAAAAAATCCGCAGATCCGAATATTTGTAGAAAACATTGAATTTCGTTTGTTTGTTTTTTTTTTTTTTTATTGAGAAATAAAAATATTTATATGTACATACCATTGACAGTACCACGGAATCAAAGTGGAATTTTGTGTTTTGCAAATAGCGTTCAATAACGGGAGCTTTTAGTAGCGAAACGTGGCATTGAAACCTCAGTGATATTTTCCTTCTCTCCCGAAAAAACGTTGCCAAACGTTTTTATACAAACACTCGCCGAATCGCTAGAGACGATCGCGCGGTTGCAAAGTAAATTTCCTGCAAAGCTACATCTCTTCCCGAGTTCCGTCGCGTCGATCCATCCCTCAGGTTTGCCTCGAAAATTCATCCATCACGCGGAATCACGGGGAATGGAACAGAGGGGCGTTGCACGTGCGTCTGTTGTCGCAACAACCGCTTTCATCCCCCGTGTTGCTCGTTCACAGAAAGAGGGAGGGAGAGAGGGAGAGCGTTCCAGAAGGATGATAGCGAACCCTCGAGCGTTTTAGTCGAGCGTTTTCGCCGGGTTGGAGAACAGGATCGATACGACGACTACACGAGCGACATGACCATTCTCAATTTCGCGCGGTCCCCGCCCTTGAAAATCAGGTTGCTCGGAAGGCTACGGCTGGACTCGGTCGGCCTCTAACCACTTGCCGCTGGCAACTGATTGCGGACCATAACGAGTGACCAAACCATATGTACAATAATTCGTCGCTTTCTATTCGAACTCGTATATGATATCACTGGATAGAAATTATTAGAGAAGTGATAAATTTATTTAATTTATATTATTGAATTTAGTTACTCAATAAATCTATTTAATTTTAAATTTATTTATTACATTTATTTTGCCTATTTTGTTTTACTTAAATATACTTAAAACTGAGGAAACATTACAATTTTTTTGGGACAAAAAAATTCTCGACGTGCGCGGCACGTCATTCCAGCGCAAAAGGTTAAAGAGGAATACATATCTTAAATATTCAAAAGCCAATGCACTTGACTCGTTGTTGGCGTAGGTCGGTCTGCTCTGCCCTCCCTTCTTTTCTCTTTGACTGCGAGTCTCGCGTTTTATCTCCCACTTTCTCCTCGTCCCGTCTGCCTTTCCTGTGTCACCTTGCTTGTAATTTATTCTTTTTCTGTCCTCTGTCGGTCGTTCGTCTATGAAAAATACATGCATTCCTCGTTCCGGGGAAAGGCGTACTTGGCTTGCCTTCTCTTTCTTCGTGTTCCCCTTTTGTGGTTTTAGAATTATATCGGTGTATATTGTACATGCAGCTTTGCTCGAAAGTTTCAGGACTGTGTTTTATTTGAAAACGAGACGACGCGATACATTCGCGGAATGAAGAATCCGTGGAAACGTTGATGTATTAACAATTGCATTGCAAAGCTGGCAATTGAAGGTGATTTTTTTTTAGCAGTGATGCTCGTTAATTGAAGAATTACAAGGTAAATTTGTAAATAATATGATTGTAAAATTAAATAGTGTGTAATCTGCAGCATTCTTGTACTTGCAATATCACTCAGTATGCAGAGTGAATTATCAGACATATGTACACATATCTAAACGTATAAAATACAGTGCAATGTTCAATCTCGAGACTTTTTCAATTCTCTTCAATTATCTTCGAATTCATTCTCGATCTTTTTAATACAATTATTTCGCTCGAAACATTTGTTTTTTATGTAATAATTCACAAATAAATCGAATGATTCACAGTATGCGCAAATAGTATAATAACAATGTGACAATTCTTATAATAAACAAATATAATAGTATAATATGTATTCTTATAATAAATATAGAATAATAGAATAATATATATTCTTATAATAAACAAATATAATGGTATAATAAATAAATATAATAATATAATAATATAATAATATAATAAATAAATATAATAATATAATAATATAATAAATAAATATAATAATATAATAATATAATAAATAAATATAATAATATAATAATATAATAAATAAATATAATAATATAATAATATAATAAATAAATATAATAATATAATAATATAATAAATAAATATAATAATATAATAATATAATAAATAAATATAATAATATAATAAACAAATCTTATTATCACTACGTACAGTAAATCAACAGAAGATAATTTGTTTGACAAGAGGTAAAAAAAAATACAAAAAAAAATGCACGAGTGAAGATTCGATGTATGCAACACAGTTTCGAGCGTTGCACCAAGCGTATTTGCGCGTGGTCAAGGTGCCCGACACTGCCGGTATAATGTAACGTCATCGGACTTGGCCTTGCAGCCACTCTCGCGCGTCCTCGTCTCTCGCCCTCTTTGTCACGATTAAAGCCGTGCTCGTGGTTCTCCGATCCACCTCGATCGTCGTTTCGATCCATCGGTAACTGCCATAGGCTATAGACCTCTGACGTTCTGTCTCACTTGCGTCAGTTTCGTGAGAACTCTAGTAATTCCTGCGTTTTTTTCGAAAAACATTGTGTGAATGGATTTGAACGGGTTAGAATTCGGACGATTGGAATTTAGTATGATTGTTTGATATTTAATTCGAAAAAGAGATTCGAACTGGATCGCCGGATTATCTTTGGTGGATTGGTTTAGTTGTTGGAAGTAGAAAGTTTGAGCGACGGAATTTAGGACGGCTGTTTAATTTGAAAAAGGATTTACAAGCTTAAGGTTACGTCTCGATATTTCTGAGACTGCGGCCCATCTTTGGTATCATTCTGAATCGTAAGTTTGAGCACTGGGATTTCTTTGATATTTAATTCGTTGAGTGTTTTTCTTTTTGCTTTGGAAGACTTGATTCTTACCAGAGCACCTATAATTGAATTGACTGCAATAATTTGTATCGATCGCCTTGTACTTTACACTCTGATGAGAAATTGGTAGTAAAATCAAATTAAATTAAATCAGTTCGAAATTAAATAACGCAAAATTTGGCCAGATCTCACCCCAAAATATCAGTCCGTCATTTTTCGCCATTTCGGTCTTCGCTAACCTTGCAACAGGTAATTTCCACGGAATCTCTTACGTCACCATCGGGCACACATGTCGCCCTTGACACACTAGCCCGAAAAGGGTCAGATTATCCGAATCTTCTTGAAAATCGACCCGCAATAATCGACGAACAGAACAAGCTGACAACGTTCGTTGCGTGAGAATCTGCTTGTTCAGGCATTTAGATGGTTTCCTATGGCGAGAGGAGAACTTCTTAAAATTATTTAACATTCGAATCCGTTCGACCCGTGAACGTTATTAAATTTTTTAGACGAAATATGTCGGATGAAATGTACGCAAATTTATAATATTAACATCATTGGACATCGTTGGACATTGTAACAATTTGTAAATTACGAAATAAATTAATATTTATAATATAATGATAGATTTTGCAAAAATATAAAACTGGATCAACACATTTCAATCGTAACTTCTTTTTAATCGGTTCATATTATTGGATTTTGTAAAATTCTGTTGTGATCAATAGAACGCAGATTTGTATACATTATGTAAAATTTTACAATTGCACAGAATGTATATAGAATACATTATATAGTCCAGAATGGAATACTCCTTATATAGAATCGTTACTAACAGTAAATGAAAAACAAATTTTCACACGAGTTTGCAGTATAAAATTCTATAAAAATCCACAGTTTTGTTATTAATAAGAGGGAAATTAAAAATTTTTATCCAAAAGTGCATCGAGTTCAATTCTTTCACTGTACTGTAAGTATCAAACAGAGATACAATTCGCATAATTTCCTGTCTGTACGAATATCAAATTACATAAAAATCAAATTAGATCAGAACCAGCACCAAGAGTTTTGCCCAAGGAACTCGCTGCGAAAGCGGAAATTCGTTGGATCGCAGACGCAAGAAGCGCTTTCGTTTCGTCTGTCGTTTGTCGATGACCTTCGATTCGTTTAGCATTGCTCGCCGATGGCGCAATTAAAGCAAAAACGGCGTAACGGCGTTTAATAAACGGCCGCGATTAGCGACGCGCAATCGACGACCCTAACACTCGAAATAGAAGTCACTAGAGGAGAGTTGCGACCTCGGTGTAATTATATATTTTCCGCGGAAACGCGCGGCTGATGTCAAACGGTCGGCGTGTCATTTAACCTCTTAAGCATTCGCCAGTGATTAACCTACTGAACCCGAGTTCTCTTTGTCATTCTCCGCTGTCTTTTCTTTAAAGCACTTCACCTCTGTGTCGGAACTTCTGGATAAAAGGAAAAAATTGCATTAGCTTTCTAGAAATTCCGCTACTTGTCACCGCAGTTACTAGACTCTTGGATTGAATTAACACGATTTAATATTTAATTCGATTCCAGAAGATTTCTGGATTCTTATTTCAGAAGAATTCAGACTGGATTAGTCCACCAATGGCATGATATTGATTAAGAATTTCCTTGATGCAATGAAATGTTCATTCTGTTCAATTTTTTACATGTATGTCTTCAGATAATGTTTGATTTTATACACACCTCTCTATAATGTATATTATAAATTTCTTAGTCAATGATCTCTCTCGTGCAAAAAAAAAAAAAAAAGAAAAGGAAAAAATCATAACTGTGTAAAATAAAGTTAAAAAGAATAAAAAAATAAAAACGTATGAAAGAGGAAGACATAAAATGAACAAGAGAAGTTAATGCAAAATAAGTTAATACAAAATTATGACGTTTAAATTTACAATTAAGGGATCTCCCTTGTCTCTCCCTGGCTCTCCCTCGTTTTACACAGTTCCATTTGCTTCTCCAGTTCTCTCTTTTGTCATTTCCAACAATTACATCTCTTTCCCCTTCGTTGAATGACAGTGGAGGGCTACGCTCATCGACTAAACTCTATTAAAACGTCGTTTATCTTCTGTATACACCGTGTATGCGCGAATGTCTGTTCGACCGGTGCACGTTTCATCGTAAATCCAGCTAGGAAATGGAGCGTGGAAAAAAAAGTATCGAGACAGTTACTGCACAGAGAACAGAATACGATGATTGAACGACGGGAATTACGAGTACGACACGGTGAAACGAGCAATTTGTACCGCAACTTGCTCTCGAGGCTTGGGCTTCCTCCGTAAGGACATAAAGCAACGACACGTGGACTGTTTCACCGTTTTATCCGTTTTATTCACTTTCTCACCTCGTTCGTGAGCCATCAATGTGAAACGAAGCTTTTACGTTACACAGACTTGTAATATCCTGTTATCAAATTTTGTTTTATTCTTTCACGTCATTCCAGCGCAAGAGGTTAATTACTATTCTGTGCCTTCATTTTCCACGTAATATACAGAGGTTCATGAAAGTATTTGAATGTCAACTACAGGAAACGTTTAACCATCAAAATTTCATTAACATCCTAACGAGAAGCTGTGACATACACGTATTTAAAAGCTACAAAAGGAATATATATATATATTTCACAGAGGTCACAAAAATATTTAAACAGCCAATTGTCTGTCATATTAATCTCAATATTCAGTGCATGAATTTTTCACTAGATGTATGTCGATTGCTTTCAAATTTCATCAATATAATTCATGCAAAAATATAAAAATATATAAAACATCCAGAATATAGCACTTATCATTGCATTTGACAAATTGAACTTGAATTTATATCTAAGTTTTCTATTCGTATGTCACATTATAGTGCTAATGAACGTGGATGTAAACATTTTCTATATTAAACGTTCGTGGGGTAGCGTGTGTCTGAAAAATTTGACATTAAACGAAGCAAATGACAACTATTAATTCCTATCGGTTCTTATTCTTTCTGTAACTGTAAATTACGACCCGTGATGATGATAATTAACGTGGTTGCGTATCTTGGACGAGACGAGTCGTCCTCGATCGGTCGGTAAATAAGAATCTCGGTTAGTCGAGGTTGAAAGTAAAAGGACGTCTTGCCGTGAATACAAATGAAGTAAAAGTGTAATTCTGTGACGCGTTAGAAAGTAACGTTATTTGGGACGTGTGTACGTTACTTTGACAGTGTTCTCTAAAAATTTATGATACTATTAGCACCATTGTATGCTGCTTGACGTGTGACAATATTTTTCATTGGGGATTTTATTTATTGATTTTGAAAGAGATGATATAGCTTCATGTGTAATTGAAACTGCGAGTAAATATTATAAATTGGAAAATGCGCCATTACATTTGCATGTAGAAATATACATTTTATGTTTGTGTATGAAAAATAGAATTTTGTAAACACAGAAATATATTTTCATACTAACGAAAGAACTGTATATGTATGTTTTTTTTTTTTTTTTTTTTTTACTAACATAAAATTTGTCTGTTTCAGGGCTGAGTCTGGACAACAGTAACATGTCCATGTCCTCGGTGGGCCCGCAAAGTCCTCTGGACATGAAGCCCGATACAGCTAGCCTCATCAATCCAGGAAACTTCAGTCCTTCCGGTCCCAATAGTCCTGGGTAAGTCCTGGACAATCCATCACGAGCTGGATAATTTTTACGATTTAACAATTTGCCAATGTATCCACGAAACAAGCGTCGATTCGCGTTGTATATTGAGAAAATAGAATTCCGGTGAATGACATCGTAAATCGAGGATGTACGACCAACGTAGTCGCACTATTGTAGAAATCGAGCAAGATACTGTTTCATTTCTTACTCTGATTTTACCATTTTATTGCCACGTGACACATAAAACGGAATGTTTCATAAAGCTAAGAGCAGTCTTGGCGATCGAAAGCGAAGAGAAAATAGAAAAGAGCGGGCGTTCTGTCAGTGAAAAGTATGTTCGAGTTATTTCAGATTGCTTTAGACGACGCTTTAGTTTTCCATACAAATGTTATCTTACTTTATAATTGTTCACAAAACTATAATTTGTAATTAAATTACGAATTGGCAGTGGTAATTTTGGAATTATCCTTTGTCAAGTTATTTCACTTGTTAATATTTTCGAAACTATTTTCCTACAAAGTCATTTCAATTTTAAAAAAAAAAAAATTGCACAATACTGAAAGTATTCTCTCCGTGAGTTTAATCTGGAATCAGGAGAATTATGTTGTAGGTTAATTTTCGTACTCTTGTTTTACGATTTAATTTCTAATTTCAATTTGAAATTAGTTCTTTTCAAAGAAATTTGATTTCCTCAGACGGGGGTATTTTGCTCGATCCGGGGCAGTAGTTTCGTAGCTGGAGTTTTTTGTTACTGTCTTCTTTGCATGTAAGATCCTTCACCGCTGGTTGTCACAGCAACCTTCTGAGTACGTCGCCGAGTGGACAGAACAAAGCGGTCGCACCCTATCCGCCGAACCACCCTCTATCAGGAAGCAAGCACCTCTGCTCGATCTGCGGTGACCGTGCCAGTGGCAAGCATTACGGTGTCTATAGGTGAGTGAAACAGATCCAAGAATCAAGTTAACATCGTTAAAATCTCGAAAGTCGATTGTGAAGGGAATTTCCGAACCTTTGGGACGCGACCACCCCTCTCCAAGTCTGAATTAATTTCATAATTTACAGATTTAGTTGAATTTCGAAATTCTATGGAATAGAAATGTCTCGGCTTTCCATTTCTATTTTGCAAGCAATAACAAAATAAATTTCAACGTTCGTCATTGCTTGACTTTTAATAGCAAGAGAATGCAAATTAATACCTTTTTTTTTTTTCAAGTACGACTGTAATTTATTAGGAGTTGTTCAATAAATTAGTATGATATTAGTAAGTGGTGTTTTACATTGATAGATTGGTAATAAAATTAAATCAAATTGGAGATTCTAAAATTGATTAATTTAGCTAAATTTTTAAATTGGACTGATACCTATAAAATTTATGATTTAATGTCAAAATTTAATATTATTTAAGATTTATAATTGGCCAAATACTTATTAAATTTATATCACGCAATGCGGTATAATATATTCTCCCATAATGTTACAAAAAACATCTGTAATTTAAAAAATAAAAATTTACGAACGAAAGAAAGATTCTTTCGACGAATTGAAAAGAAATTTGATGCGATCAGAAATTTTATTCAAGTGTCGTAAATTCGTTGGAGTAGGAATTCTCGTTTCTCTATTTTATGGGGCGAATTCGTCAGGTCTTTCATTCCATGAATACAAATTGCTTTCATTCCGGATATCGTCGGACAATTTTTCCATCGTTGGCGCGTCCAGTTCAAGGTCGATTGATTCACTTTGATAACCTTGATCTGTGAATAGTGGGAGACTGATTTTAGAAACGTATTAATAAATGTCGCCGATTTACCTATAACGTCACGATAAATCCTTATTTTTTGAATTATCGTCACCTCTGACCGCTGTCTGTCGTTTTCTATCTCAAATAGAATAAACCAGAAAGAGAGAGAGAGAGAGAGAGAGAGAGAGAGAGAGAGAGAGAGAAAGAAACATTACGATACGAATAAATTTTTCCTATTTACAGAAAGATCGTTCGTAGAAACAAATATAAAATAACAACAATTAATAATGATATAATTTCGAATCAAATGATACTTTATTTAAATAATACATTATTCTATCCAACCCTGTCGCATAACACGAATTTTGATATTAAATGTATATTTGAATATATTTAATATATTTTCTTTTATTTAATAGATAATATATTTTTTATATTATCTATATATTATAATATATTTAATTAATATATATTTAATGTACTTTAATATATAGATAATATATAAAACATATTATCTATTAAATAAAAGAAAATATATTAAATATATTTGACAGGCGAAAATTCATTGAAAGAATTATTAGAGAGAAGGAAAGAGAAGGGTGGATTTATCCGAAGTCCGAAATACAAAGTAAAATAGTCCACGTCCCACATTAAACTGATCAATATCGAGTGACTTGGGAATAATTTATCGCTTATAAAATTATGTAACACCTAGATACATAAATATCTCACGAACGAACGTTGATGCATCTTTTAATCACCCTGTATATACAACGTGACTCATAACTCATCACAAACGATTCTTTTCCACGAAAGAAGAACAAAGAAATTTGTCTCTCGGCAAATCACATTAAGCCAGATAATAATTCGTGAATTCCTTTTTCTTAACAAAAGGTCAAATTTATTTTTGTCGACGTCACGTTTTTAAGTTGAGCTCGATGAATTTTTCTTTACATCTTCTGATTTTTATGGGAATGGGGATAAAGAAAATTCATCGTGAACTTAAACGAGTTCGAGAAGTTAAAAAGCAATATGCAGTTAGGTTATCGTATTTCGCGTGATTCTAATCTTTTTTTTATTTCATGAAATCAATATCTTCTGATTACTTTTCTTCTGTGTATATAATGTATACTTACAAAACAATAAAAACAACGTACAGTCACCTCACAAATCGAGATAAGGAATGTACAAGGATTAAACCCTTGAAATGAATGAAATGAAATGAGTTAGCAATTTTTTTTTATTTTTATTTTCATATGAACTAAATAAAGAATCCGATATAAATACATTCCCGTGCAGAGGAACGAGTTATTCTGCGCAAACGATTGCGTAGGCAGCTTTATTCACGATGTTGAAGCTTTATTCAAGATATTAAATATAAATAATCCGCAAAGCACACGCATCCTCGGACACATCCTCTAAATGGCCCTTCCTCTTCCTTCTGGGTTCCCGTCCGTTCGATGAGAACTCGGCGCGAAATTAGAAACTCGATAAAAATTTTAATTAGGTAAGTTTACAGCCGCGGAAACGCGATTGGATTTTCTTTCCGAGACACCTACCGACGATAAGAGTATTATCGAGTATCCGGGCAAACATCCGTAATCTGTTGTTCGCACGAAAATAACCTCGACGAAGATTTGTATTTTAAAACGAACTATCATTCGTAGCTCTCTCAGGCGATTTTCATTATCTCGTCTTCAAGTTGATTAACGTTAAAATAATAAATTGTCAAATATATCTGCAAGTTGTTAAAATAAATCACAAATACAACAATATCGAAATATAATATTAATTTTTACGTCAGTTAGTATTGATTTCTACGTTGTTAGATTATTGTTATTTGTGCAAATTTATATCGTTACATAAAGCTACATAATATAATAATTATAAAAATATAATTAATATTGGTTACTTCCCCCGACGACTTGTTGTTCGTTACGAGCGTATTTATGAATATGCAGATTGTAGAAGCGTTTTAAATATTCAAGAGAAAAACTTCGGTTAATGAAGTTCCTTCCAGTTTTTCCTTCATCTAATTGGATGAGACGCGTTTGTCATAGCGGTCATCGTGCACATCGATCATTTCTGCTGCGTATTAGCTCTCGCTATCTTAATCGATTAAGAAGCAAACCATGTTTCCACGTAATGGACGTCATCGACCGATTAAGTGTCGCGCGTTGCACGTGAGCCGCTCGAAAAAACTTGAGATCATCACTTACTGTGTCATAGATGCACGATAAAACGATCGTCAAAGTATATATTCTTACGCAAGCCACTGACCTTTTTTATATTAATTCGCTCGCTTTGTTTCGTTTTTTTTTTTTATCTCTCTCGATCGAAGAACTTGTGTATTTCGAATCTCTTATTAGAGTCACGTGCAGATTTTTCTCGGGTTTGATCTCTTGCAAAATGTAGATAATAATTTAGAGAAGATCGAACGATTCACGAAAAATCCAATTTTGATTTCGTCTGAATTTCGCAATTTCCTCTATTTAAACCTGAAATTTTAATTATAGGTATCTTCTAAACGCAGAATATCAATTTTCTCTATTTATAGTTCCGAGGTTCCAACGTTCTGCATTTAAGCCCAAAATTCGAAAAGAATCCCAAGGTAAAATTCCAAATCTCTCTGTTCAAAGTGAAAATCTCAGTTTCCTCCAGTTCAAAATTCCTAAAGTCTCAGTTTCCCCTAACATCGCAAACCTAAAGTCGCAGCTTCATTTGAGTCGAAACTGCAAATTTTTTTTTCCCCCAAGATGTAAATGACGAAAAATTCCAAGACGCCGCAAGTTCTCCCATATAAATCACGAAACTCTTGGGAACTTCTCTTCAGAATTCCAATCTGTTTTTAACTCGCGCAGAGAGCCGCGTATCACCACGCTCCACTGCGTTCTCCATCCGCCTCTATCTGCCTCCCCGGTTCAGATATCGCGCGTATGCGACCACGGCCGATGATGATGGCCCGTGTTGCGTCAGAGCCTCGACAACCTTGGACTTGCTCGCGTAGTCAGGACGACTAGCCAGCCGTAGTTCCTACGGGGCACGGGAGGACTCAGCGTGTCCTTGTCTCCTGCAGCCACTTTACTCCAGTAACACAACTAATTAAGCAATCACAGTCATTATCAGATGCCCGTGTCGGATGCATCGCCAACCTGTAACGAACAATTATCCTTTCTTCCCTCTTGTTTCTTCTTGCGTTTCGACATAGTCACCATTAATGGATTTTATTATAGTTTGTTGCGTAATATTAGCTTTCTCGCATAAATTTTTATTCGCTCCAAACTTGATTGTTACTTTTAACCTCTACCGTGCCACGCACGTCCCAAATTGCAATGTTTTCTCAATTTCAAGTATGTTTAACATTAGAATTGCCGACGATCGAAGCATAAAAATCAGAGACATCGAGGTCAAAAAAATTTACAATACAATGGAGAGTGTACAAGCTTTTGTTTATATATTTTACAAAAAATTATTTAAATCTTCTAAAAACGCACTGTTTCACGCCCATAAAATGTCCAACAAAAATTATAAATTGATCGTTTTGACCACTCTGGCAATTTTAGTGTTAAATGTGACCCAGGCAAAACAAATGATAGGTTTATTACCTCTCGATAATTTCTATCGACATGAGTTCAAAAGAAAAAGAAAGCGACGAATTATTGTATGCGGTTCGGTCACTCGTTACGGTCCGCGCAACCAGTTGCCAGCGCAAGGGGTTAATTCGTTGTATCATTAGCTCGTTCTAGCTTTTAGAATTTTTATTTATTCGAAATTCTGGATTTCATTGAAAATTTTTTGACGTCAGTTATCTTGTAGACTACGATCTTCAGCCTTTTGAAAAATTTTCATTCCACTCGCTGAGGATCAACTTTTTAGTCCTTTAATCTTTTCGATTGTTACAGGCTGTTATCGAGGCTTTCTTTATTTTTCAAGAATGATTTATTGCGAGTAGGTCTTCAATAAGGTTACGCAAGATTACGTGTTATTCTCCACACGTGGAGAGGCGCGAAACAGCGTTAGATCAAAGGAAGCCGCGTGGCGCTATTCACTAGTGACGTAGACGGATGCTCCGGAGGCCTTTGCGCGTTTCCGATAGCGGAACTCTGGTCCATAGAACCAATGAAGCTTCTTCCACGCGTGTCCCGCGTCAGACTTATTTGTCCCTCGCGTAAACTCAACGAGATCAAACGACTTTCACGGTGGCCCCGAGAGTTTACGCTCGCGTTTATGCTCGCTTCTTCACGCTTCACGCGAACTGTCTATAGTTCAGCGTTGTTAATTTTAATTAGAAAGAAAATCAGCGAGAACGAGAATATAAAAATGTGAAATGTGAAATGAATGGAATAATACAACTGCACAAAGGTATCCAAGACTTTCACCAGCAAACACCAAACTTTAACAACAAAAAAGAAGAACCGGTCATACCAAGCTAACACATGAACACAAAATTAAAAAAACTACATCACCCACCTGCACTCATTGCAATAACCATCCATTAACAATAATCCACATAGTACTGCACGAATGCCACACCACAGAAACCCAAAGACAGAAATACGGAATCGACGCAAACCTGACTTTTCAAAATGACGTACAAAGAGTATTAAAATACCTCGAAAACATAAACTACTACACACATGTCTAATGGCACCGTCGTCGCTAATTACCTCATTGTCCATGACGACATTAAAGAAAAATAAAAGAAGAATAAAAATGTGAAATAACTTTGCTCAGAAATTAAATTGAGATTGTAATTTCGGTAACGTGGATTCGATTTAGATTTAGTATTAAATTGGAAACGAATTACGTACTACATAGATTGATGATACGGGATTTGGAATCACTTTGATCGAAACTCCGATTTTAATTTGTTGTTAACAAAATACCGTGGGAATTTTTTTTTTTTTTGACATGTAGAAATTATAATAGTGATTTGTATCTGTCAGTTCTACAAAGTATCTTTTAAATCCGAGAAATCTTGGACATAGAAAATTCCTACAAAAAGATACGAATTATTTTAATTACTCCAAGTAAATGCACAATTTGAACAAATTGTCCAATCGATCCAAATATTGGCGAGTGAAAAGAGAAACGTAAGAATAAAAAGAGGAAACAGAAGACGGTATTCCATCGTTTCACGAAGCATTTACGGCCGGAAGTTATCGGACAGTTCCGTTACGTTCGGTTCGTAAATTCGATTAACGTGATTAATGGCAACGGTATGGTAATCCCGTGGATCTCAACGAATGTCAAAACGTTCGCCAAACTTCGCGAGAAACGGCGCGACAATGCGCAAATTGTCGGAGAATTTATTCGTGTTTTCGGCTACGAAATCCTCGCTAAAAGCAACGCGCCAACAATGGATGGAGCGATTCTCTCCATCCTGTTTCCCGTTTCCATTCGTTTCCGCTGTCGCGACGGTGAAACAATGTTTATTTGTTAACGATAGATCTGGACGAGCTACGTTTTAATGGGCGACGAAACATACACATAATCATTTAGAAAATTTTCACGGCAACTCGAGAAACATTCGAGACAATGTGAAGAGTGTGATGAGTTAAATTTACTGTCTTTGCCTCTTTTTTTTTTTTATTTTGTTCTCACTCTTTCGAATTTCTCTTCCTTTCTGTATAAATTGCACAATAAAGAAAAATGGTATTTTTTAAACTTATCGAATCTTTATCCTATCTTTCTGCAACAAGTGAATTTATAAAAATGAGCCATTTTTTTCTTCTTCGAAGTATTAATGATGCATTTAGGTAATAAAGAAATTAATAAAGAGCGAAGTTAATCAGTGTGGCTTCTATGGTATATCTAGAGATTTGAGTTTGACGAGTATATGTATATTGAAGTGAAGAAGTACAGTTTTTGAAAATATACAATTTTCCCCAGAACTTTTTCTCAACACGTCATTAATGTGTTTTATCTAAGGGATGAAATATTTAATTTTGATTAACAAGTATTATGTTACACTTTTTGTTTTATTATAATATTCGTACTGTTATTTATGATGTACCATTTTACATTCATAACATCGTGGTGCTTTGTAGTAATTACATAATATTTCTAATAATTATTTTATGGTACTGTCTCTATTGCAGTACAGACAATAATTCATCGTTTTAATTCGTCTCGTTTTAATCACTGTGAAATATTCGTGAAAATAGTGGCACTCAACGTGCTAAACATTCAAAATAAGGTAATCAATCACACGTTTAATCCTCTCCAGCGTGTCATGAGGACGCAATATATCTGTCTTCCTCGAAACTAACGAGGATGATAAATATCATGTAAAATTGTGGAATGTTCTTTCTGTGGAGCACCTAAATTTCTGGTAACGCAAACAGCGTTTTCACTTTCCGCAATATCTCGATAATGGCCGATCGTTTCTGAGGCCCGTTTTTAAAATTGGAAGCACTCCAGAATGGTGTCGGCGGCGACATTCCGCTAGTAGAAATTTATTTTTGCTCCAGCCGGGCACAAAACATCGGGCGCGTATATTTTCGACGCGTATCTCACCCGTGCCTTTCTCTTGTTTTCACTTTTAATAGCGACGATAAGCCGAGGCTTCCCCTTTCTTCGTGCCTCTGGATCGTTAATCTCGTTTAAGAGATCCCGTGTTAATCGGAGCGCGTACCGATTCTATTCGAGTTCTTATTAGGGGATCTTAAGCTTCTGTCACTTCGAGTTAAGTTTTCGAATTTGAATTGAATTTGATTTATAATGTAACGTGTAATTTGTGTTGTTGCAAAGTTACGAAAGTCAGAATCTTTATTTCTCCAAATTTATTCTCACCGACTATCGAAGTTTCATCGACGATAATTGAAGCAGATTTTCTTTGGAGAAAGCGAACGATTACCTAGAAAATGATTTTTGATAAGAAAAAGATAGACTGCGGATTTTTCTTGCACGATACTGATGTTCTTCTAAATTTTAAATCCCCTCGTCATAAATTATTGCTAGATTATAGATTTTTTATGCGAAATGCAGTTTACGATTAAAAATGTAATCGCTTAATCAAATGAATATTAAATACGATTAAAAATAAATTGATTGAAACGTAATCAAAAATGTTAAACGTTTACATTATAGTACATCCTTTTATGTGCATTCTCTGCACGTAATTTGTACTTGAAAATTCCCTACAGTGTAACTACTACCATTGAAAATTATTGATCGTTATTGATCAAATCCTACGTCACCCCCTAATAATATAAAATTGAGTGAAAAATTACAGAAAGAGCGTTCGCTTTTTTCAAAAGTGCAACCATGGAAAATACTTTCGGATGAAATTTCGATCGAAGAGGAATTCATGGTTTCAGCGTTGTGAATCACTCCGAGAGCCAGACAACACCGGCTCGTATTTCGCGAAAAGAGTTCGAATTCGTTGGCAAGTTTTATCCGGCTCCGCCCGACTAATTCAAGTAAGATTCCTTGAATAAAGTATCCCCGGTTTACGATTTCTCTCGCGTAATCCGCTGTCTGTGAGAGAATATTGTCGCCATCGGACAATCGAGAATTGTCGGCTGCACGGAGTAACTCACATCGACGAAAGTAATGGAACCGAGTGTTTGGACTTTGCGGATTTACGACGTGATCGTTGTGCTTCAATAATTTCCGTGTCAATAATTTTCTGCATTTTAACGAAAAGATGAATTCATAAATTTACATAAATCTTCTATGTTAGAAAATACTATAATGCACATTGTTTAAAAATTTTTCGAAGGATATAATTGTTATTGAAATTTCTATGGGTTTTTGTATGCTGAAGAACGATCATTAAAGTAATGAAACGATAGACAAACATTCGTTGAAATACATAAATAAATTAAAGTGACGATAAGTGATAAATATCTATGAAGCTTCAGCCGGTGAAGAAAAGAAATCATTGTCATTAGTGAAACGAAAAAGGTCCGTAAATAATTATCTTCCTCCGTAAAATATGTAAAATATAATAGAATGAAATGGAATACATGTCCCTTTAAGCAGGCGAAAGTCGTGGAACAAGATTAAGATTTTTATCGATATAATTAGACATAACAACGATAACAGCTCTATAAAGTTTTACAATCCTCCTTTCGTTTCATTCACATTTCCAAGGGTTTCTTCTACCTGTATATCTCTTAATCAAGCTATAACTACGAACGAAGTTAGAATAAAATATACATCAGGAAATAGTAAAACTTTTACGAATATAAGTAATTATGATAATAGTCCTTCTTCTCTCTCGTTTATAGTCGTTTCTTCTGCATTTGTGTATCTTTTAATTAATCTGCAATCTAACTACGAATGAATACGAATGATTTCAACCGCTGACTATAAACTAAAATCAGACTAAGATTGAAGATAATTTCAAACACGATCGATCATTGATCGACCATTGACTCTTATTTTCTCTATTGTTCGTAGCTGCGAGGGTTGCAAGGGTTTCTTCAAGAGGACCGTACGCAAGGACCTGTCGTACGCGTGCCGCGAGGAGAAGTCGTGCATCATCGACAAACGACAGAGAAACCGATGCCAGTATTGCAGATACCAGAAATGCCTGGCGATGGGCATGAAGAGGGAAGCGGTCCAGGAAGAACGCCAGCGTACCAAGGAGAGGGATCAGAGCGAGGTGGAGAGCACCAGTAGCTTGCACTCGGACATGCCGATCGAGCGCATCCTCGAAGCCGAGAAACGAGTCGAATGCAAAATGGAACAGCAAGGGAATTACGAGGTAAATATTAATTAAAACGGAAAAGGACAAAAGCGGAAAACAGTAGAATTGGGAAACAGTTCACGACGTTGGTTGCTCGGTATAGAAATCTTATTTCTCACGAGTTCACGACCCGATCTCGTCGTAATTGTTTTTCTATCTTTCGGTGCTCTGATTTTGAATTGACATTTTTTGGCACTTTAATTCTTTTACCGTCACGGGCTAATGCTGGCACGGTTACGTCATGCTCGATGCAATGCTCTGGGAAAGACAGGCGCGGCAAAAGAATCGGGAGAGAAATACAATTGCAGTGTATTACTTGATTTAATACTTTTGTTACATTTTTTTATACATTAGAATGGAACATTGGAAGCTCAGACATCTTCTTTTCATTTTCTCCAAAGAAAATTTCTTTTTAATTTTTTTTTTAAATATCAGTTTGCTTTTCGTCGTTTGTTTTCTTGTTTTAAAACAGGGATATTGAGCAATATATGAAAGAGAGAATATATAAAGTTGTCAGTCTGTTAACTGAGTGATTAATTAATTAAAAGATTGAAGGAATGATAGAGTGGAGTTTTTAATGTTGCAATTACGTATTACAACTTTGATACAAGTATACGATAAAATATTAAAAAGTTCTCACTTAATGTATTTTTGTTTCTTGTACCAAATTATATTACATATTATATGATGTATATATTGTATATCATGTTTTGCAAAGAATTGTGCTCGTAAGATTGGAACGTCAGTTTTATAGACTGCATACGGTTGCTTCGGGACGAAATCAATTTATTTATCATTGAACCCCGGACGAGTGATTGAATTAATCTCGTTTGAGATATCCTTTAATGGCGATCTGATATGATCGTTTCGTTGTGCAATGCAAATTAAAAAATTGATCGAGTCGTGCATTGCATCGATGAATAAGCTGCTCGAAGTAATTGAGGGCGTTTAATAAAGAGGTCTTCCTCTCGTTGGAGAGAATTAAAACAATTGTGTCTTTTCTTCTCAAAAAATTCTACTAAATAAACGTCTTTTACCAAGTAGTTTCAAAAATTCGTAATAATTACAGTTTAATGTCTCTTTTTCAAACCTTATTTCCTTTGAGCAGTCTATTACCACGTCCCAGTTAAAAAATTGGATAGTACAAATCCTACATCTTCAATCGCAATGGCCTCTTTGACGTTTTTTAAATGATACGTAACAATAATAGCATCGAAATAATTTGTTACTATTAAAAAATCGGATACGATAGGAATGAATGAATTATAACCTATTAAATTTCACAAGTTTCTAAAATGAATTATAAAATAATTGTTAATTTATAAAATAATCGTTTATAATAAATATGCAGCGTACAATTAACAAGTTATTAATAACTGATTTAACTAATAACTTTTGAAATTATGTAAACTGCTTCTGCATGGGAACTTTATAATTTCCAACTTATAACTCGCCAATTTATTAATGTTATGGATATATCAAAGCAATTATTATGCAAGAGAGTCAGGATCATATATTAACAAATTTCTAAATTCCAAATTTGAGATTAATTTAACTTCTCTCTCTCTCTCTCTCTCTCTCTCTCTCTCTCTCTCTCTCAATTCGCGTTTAGCTCTTTGAAAGTGTACTAAAACAAAGATCTGTAATATTTCGATTTCAACGTAAATATACTATCAAACACTTTTGTGTTATTTCAATTTTAAAAAATTTCTTTAACGACAGAGGAACAGATTGAAGATGATCAAAAGAGCGCATCGAAAGGTTAAAATTAGAGATGGGACATTCGGAACCTCGAAACTCAAGAGTTCCTGCTATTTTTGTGAAACGACGATATAAGAATATTGTGTCAATTGTGAATTTATTTTCACTTAACTAGCAATCCGATTGAGTTTGCGTTTAAACTCTGAAAATTTAATTATTGCAAACCAAAATGATGTTATACAGTATTGAGTTACAGCGACTTTGAGTTTAACAAATATTTCCTGAAAAAAAAAAAAAAAAAAAAAAATATTTCGAGGCAAAGTTTCGAACTCGAACTTTTCACCAATCTAAAAATATTAAATTTCGTTCCATCTCTATATAGTTAAAACAACCATCGGAACAATTCAATTCGACGAGCAATTTCTTTTTCTTTGCTATCCAGTTTTTTTTTCTTTTTTTTTTGTTCTGTCCCTTGTCCCACATATGTTTGAACAACGACGCCGTGAACTGATTTTCGTGGAATGGTTGTGCGTAGCTGTTCCACGAAACGCTCCTCCGATTAATTCGGCATCTCTTGCAATGCACAGAATGCAGTGTCGCACATTTGCAACGCCACGAACAAACAGCTGTTCCAGCTGGTAGCATGGGCGAAACACATCCCGCATTTTACGTCGTTGCCACTGGAGGATCAGGTACTTCTGCTCAGGGCCGGTTGGAACGAGTTGCTGATAGCCTCCTTTTCCCACCGTTCCATCGACGTGAAGGACGGTATCGTGCTGGCCACGGGAATCACCGTGCACCGGAACTCGGCGCAGCAGGCTGGCGTCGGCACGATATTCGATCGAGTGCTTTCCGAGCTTGTGTCGAAAATGCGCGAAATGAAGATGGACAGGACGGAGCTTGGCTGTTTGAGGTCGGTAATTATTATCTTCTACATATTCTGCATATTAACCCTTTGCATTGCGAATTTTTCTTTTTTTTTAATATTATCAAAAAAAAAAAAAAAAAAAAAACAGTTCCAATAAAATTGCAAAATAAATTATAAATATAAATATAAATGTATTATGTTTTTTTTTTTTTTATTGTGCTATGAACACAGTTCGTTTCTCTGATACAAATTTTACGTTTTGCTTGTCCGGTAATTCTTGTCGATAAATATATGTGACTCTGTGATAGATTCGAGCAAGTGCAAAGGATTATAGCAGGTCCATCTTGCAGCAGGAAATGTGGAACACTGACAAGAAATTCGATATTAATTGTTAAAAATATTTTCGCAATTCTTGTAGTAGTCTATCTCCCGTGTAATTTGAAAGTTACGTACGTCTACGTATGTATGTTTCCACAGTTTGAATACATTATCTCCTATATTATTACCAGAAATGCGAGATGAATTATCTGTTTACAATTATTAATTATTTTAGATTGGAGCAAATGGGTACAATTATTTAATAATCTCTTTCTTTTATGAATAGATATTATTTATTTCCAATTTTAACATACCAGATTGACGAAAGAAAATTGTTCCTCGAGCTTTGTAACAATACATCACGAGCTAAACATGGAAATATTATAATGAGATATAGCATTCTTTTACTCGTACTTTTTACATCGATTTTTCAAAAGATGATAGTTTTTTATTATTCATACTTCTCGATAGTCTTCTAATTAGAACTCTTCAAATCTGAACTTGTTTCAGGTAAATGTTTATTTATTTCATTTATCTTCGTCGCTGAGTTATATAATTTTCAACCACATTAATAATATAGTATTAATTATACAGTTTTTCAACATTAATAATATAGTATAGAGGTAATCGCAGGATCAAAATTGAAAATGATTGCTTGAAGCTTCTTGTCTTGAAATCTGTTGAAACTTCCACGATCCAGTTCTTTGCGATTAAGTCCGAGGATTCAAAGCTATCGAGAAGCAACAGTTATCTTTAACGTTTCGCGTTATTAAATTCACTTCTCCATTTTTCCCTCCCCGAAATCACGTTCATTTATCGACCAATAATTAATTACGAACAGATCTATAATACTCTTCAACCCCGAGGTCCGAGGACTGAAATCCATCCAGGAAGTGACGCTGCTCCGCGAGAAGATCTACGCAGCTCTGGAGGGTTATTGCCGCGTAGCCTGGCCGGACGACGCTGGAAGATTCGCGAAATTGTTGTTACGCCTGCCAGCCATCCGATCGATAGGACTGAAGTGTCTGGAGTACCTGTTCTTTTTCAAAATGATTGGCGACGTGCCGATCGACGATTTCCTCGTCGAGATGCTAGAGTCACGATCGGACCCTTAGGAGCAAAAGGTGTGCCGCGTCTTGGGGCACACCGATTTATAAAAAGATGGAAAAAAAATTATATATATATATATATATATATATATATATATATATGCACATATATACATATATATATATGTATACCCATAGATATATAATATATCAAAAAAAAAGAAGAAAAACGAAGAACAGCATTAAAGATATACATACATACATACATACATATATATATATATATATATATAGTATGTATATATGTAAGTAAGTAGTGTGTGTATGTAAAAAAAGAAATTTCCGTCGGAAACTTCATCAATAGACATCTCTCGGTGGTTGCAAAAGGGGGAAAAAAACATAAAAAGAAAAAAAAAATGATATTCTCACAAAAGTCGAGTGAGAATGGAATTTACTTACGTTTAGCGTCTTCTTCGCCGTTTTATTTATATCTTGTTCGTTAGCGCATATTATAATTCTTCTCGTCGATTCGTATCGAGAGCATGCCGGAAGTCGAGCCACGAACGCACTAGCGGAGAACGGAAGAGCCACACGAAAGATTTCTCGAAACGATCGGGGAATTCAACGAATTTCCGAGGTTTTCTCGAAGTAAGTTTGCTCGTTACAACGATCCGAACGATCTCGCTTTGCATTCTTTGAGTCTATGAGTCGATGACACACGTCACACGTGTGTGTATCCGTGCTAAGTTCTCACGCGTGACGATTTCCTCTACCGGATATTGCCGATATCCTCGATTCGCTTTGGACTTCGGACTTTGCACTCACGTCGACAATCGTTTTGCAGCAACCCTGCAACCACGTGCAAGTTCCTAAGAACGCTGTTCTCTCTCGTGTTTCCCCCCTCCCTCCCCCAATTATCTGTTTCGTTGCCTGTTTATCGCACTTTGTATTTTATCTCTTCTCATCGTTGACGTGTCAGTTTCAATCCGAGTCTTTCAAAATGTATAGTTGTACGGACGACACGATCCTCCGACGATCTCCTCTCCCCTCCATCTCGGTACAGATTGCCGATATTCGACGCGGGTGCAAATCTGTAACAAGCGCAAGCCTATCGGATATTTTTACATTCCAACGCTGCCTCGATTCGGATCGCCACTTGAAAAAGCTACAATTGCATGTAGATTATTATTATTATTATTATTCTTATTCTTATTCTTATTCTTATTATTATTATCATTATTATTATTATTATTATTATTATTATTATTAATTATTAAGTACTATAAATTGGAAATGTTTTACACATGTGTGCATTATAATATGATAATTTATTGTTTTGTATTTTAGAGTATAGAGGAAAAAGAAATAAAACTTATTAATTCATTACTAATTATATATATTATGATAATTCTTTATATATATATATTATATGTATATGTAAATGTATATATATTATATATATTATATGCATATGTAAATGTATATTATATATATACAACTTACGTGTGTAACAAGAAATACCGAGGTCGTAACATATGACTATGTTAAAAAAACAATGGGGAATAACTTGATATATCAAGAATCATTGATACATACACATTGTTGACAGATAAGTAATGTAATAAGAAAGAGAATTTCTTATTAAGAGCGATTTTTACTTTTGGTATACGGCGAATTACATGGAAATTTTCACTCAATTTATATATTAATATTTCCTTGCCTTTGTTTGCGTTTGATAGGAATTTCTCGTTATGTGATTGTACAATAGTGAACAGCGTATGTAATTTGACAGTATTTTAATCATTTGCTAAGAATTAGTAAAAATTTTCGGTTTCTCCCTGAATTTGATGCATTATGAGATGGCTCTTAAAAAAAAGAGAAAGAATATTCATTCAAGAGATGCTTGCGTATGGTTTATTCTTTAAACCTAGATATGTAAGAATTAACTGATCAAGATAGGAACAGAATTAAAATAGGAACCTTACCGTCATTGTTAGTAATTTATAGAGCTCTTTTCATGATTTCAGCTGAAGGATAGAAGAAAATGGTGGAATTTCAATTGAAAAGATTTCTATTTTATATTCTATCTTTTTAAATTTTGTAGATTACTAGTTTATTATTTCTAAATGAATAAAACAATATGAATTGTGATTGATCTAAATTCGTGGCAATAAGGATTCCAAATTTTTTATATATTTTAATCTTTTATATATTTTAATTTTAATTTTTTATATATTTTAATCTTTTCAATTAACAATTGAGAGAAAATTTAACGATATATAAATATATATTTAAAAAATATAATCGAAAATATCTTGATGCACTATATTAAAAAGAATTCCATAAATAAAAATTTATTTATACTTTTCTTGTGCATGATATTTCTGAACGTTTACTGTTTCTAAGTTGTAATATAATTATAAGATTTTAAACAAAGTAAGAAAGAGAAAAAGGAAAAAATTTATCTTAGTGTCCTTCAGTTTTAATCATCTACATAAATTACTATAGTACTCTAGAAATCATAAGGAATGATCATACTTACTTCAATAATATAAATTATAATAATATTGAAATATTATTATACATATTTCTATTTTTGCGTGAATGCTTACGATTGTTAGTTGTTGGTTATTGTTATCTATTTGATGAGAGTTTTTAATGTTATGCATACCATGAGAAAAAAAGAAACACATTATTATTAAACTCCCGATTTTTTTTTTATAAATATTGCTGGAGTTGCTATTCATTTAAAATGTCTGGTATATTTAATTGTTTCTTTCTTTCTTTCTTTCTTTTACAATTTTCTCTAGCACGATACATTGAAACGCAGGATAAAATTTCTTTGTAGTTATACAATGCAATTCCCACGATTCCGAATAATTTCTGAAAATAAATTCAAACCAAATGACTTATATTTATATGTTCTACATGAGATATTAAGAAAATCATACTGCAATTGTCCTGTAATGTTAATGTTCTTGATATTTTATCGATCAGGATGTAATTTTCTGTTCCTTTACATTCATATTGAAAAGTATACATCTTGACCAAAATTACCTCTGAATGAAACGCGATCTGCGGTCACCTCATATAATTCCTCAATACGTGTAATAATAATGATAAATAGTAATAATAAAAAAGAGATAAGCAAATGAAAGACCATTGGGATTGGTGGGCGCGAATGAAGCTACCTGTGAATGAAGTTTCATATAAATATATAAATGTTAAAATGATGATATCTATACATACATGCATAATAATATATGAATATATAAACAGAACTCTCTCACGAATAATAATTGAGAACCTCAGTAGCGGTCAGTAGAGTAACAAAGATAATGGCAGAATTTTTAATGTCCTATGATTAAATGTATTAAAGGTAAGAGATACAACGCGATGAATCCTGGAATGTATCGGAACACGAAATTTATCAGATAACAGCATGCTTCTCATAATGAACTGATGTTGTACACGAACCGAGAAATTGTGTATACGATTGTAATATCAATGTAAATTTAACGCTTTTGCCATACTTCTTTGAATTATTATAGAAATCGTACGATGCTCAAATTGTATGTAGTGATGTTTTACTTAGTAACACAGTGTCCTAGAATGAATGAATGCGGTGCGTTGTAAACCTTCTGTATGATCATTGAGATATTAAAATAAATGGAGAACAAAATTTTACGTTAAATGAAAAATATGTATATTTTCCGTCGATATTGCGAGGAAATGCTTTTTACTTTCTATGTATCTAATTGTTTAGATGATTAACAAAAATACGTCCATGCTCTGTATTTTATATCTTTATATTTTTCTTGTACTGAAACGAAAATGACTAGTATTATTAAAAATTAGAATTTTGGAATTATATCGAATCATAGCATATTATGGTAGTGTTGAGAACGTTTCGCACGCACCCATTCTGCATAGACCAGTACAAATAAGTATAATATTAATAATAATAACGAATAAACTAAATGTTTGACCTTGCTAAATTGTAAGGTATATCCCACTTAAAAAATAGTAGGTGTCCTACTAAATACTGTACCTTTGACGAGTTAAGCTAAAAAGCCAGAGTACTAAAAAAAAAAAAAAAAGATCCTTCTGTGTGTATAAATGTCAAAAACTTTTATGTATGCTATATATTAATAACAAATTAACTTATGCAACTGCCATTACGATTAACTATTTTTTGGAATATTAGCACGATCTGATATTCCATGTTTTGTCTTTCTTCCTTCAAATTGAAAAAACAATGAGGAAAAAATTCTTATGAAACTGTTGTATCGTTTTATTATTAATAGATTTTATAATTTGATTGTAAATTATAAATGATGCGCAAGATTTGTAGCATTAATACGTTAAACGCCTACGCCGATTCGTACGGACCGGCACTAGACTTTTTGTTTGTACCATGTCGGTCTATACGGGTCAACAATTAACAGGTTAACAATTTTTATCGATCAAAGCCTTAATTTTTATTTGGACATTTGTTAGTTGGCCGTTCCTTGGAAAATATAATATTTTATCAAAAACCAATGTAATTTGTTAATGTAATCTAAAAAATACGTTTTTTTTTTGCATGTATTACAAAAAGTTTTACATCTTTGTTAAATTTTTTTCTAATTTTTTGCCAAATATTTTCGAGTTAGCAACGCAACATTCTCTGCAATATTTTTGAAATACGAAATTGTACTGTGTCTTTTGTGAGACTGACGATTTGTCAGCCGTTCCGGCAAATATTTTTTTTATATTTCTTTTTCTTTTATTTTTTTCCGTTGTTAGTTTAGGCTTTCACGATCAAGTATTTCACCATTTGATCGTATTGATCGTATTGAATAGTGTGAACGAAAAGATCAACATAATGTGTGGCGCTCAACGTGTTAAAAACATTAGTGAACGCAATATTTGAAAATATAGTGATTACAAGTGTATCGAGTAGCTCTTTAATATTCCAATTGAAATATAATTATTGCATTAACATAAAGATATTTGTGAATAACAATTTTAATATAATTTATTGTAACGAGATCAGGTATGTTAAATTGTTTCCAGTACATTATTTCAAATTGGGATCACTAATTCATCTTAGTGCTTAGTAATTTATAACACTATGGTTGTGCTCGATAATTAAAGCAATGTCTATATGTGCATATTTATGAACGACGAATGTGTACGTACATAAATGTTTGATTGTATGTACGTATATTTTTTGGAGTTCAATTTTACTATCTTTAAGCTGTAAATGTAATTTCTCGACTTACTCTAAAACAATAATTTGTACATCTGTTGAACGTTCATTTATTAATGTACGTGTATGTAATATGTATACGTTCACGACTGTGTACATACATACATACATACGAATTATTATTATATTATTAAAATACGCTTTTGTATGTGTAAACATGATACTTTTTCAGGTAGTGGCACATGAAAACGTATTTGGAATGCGAAGAGTTCTATATTGAATTGGAAATAACTGTTTTATAACGAACGAGAGTAATATATTCTCAAGAAAATGTGCGTAATAAATACGATAATAATGATGGATATATTATATAGAGAACAAAGAGTGTAAGAGAGAATGCGATAGTGAAATAGCGAAGTTGTTAATGGAAAAGACGCGAAGAAGTTATATTCTGAATGTACTTGTAAAACAGTATGGCTAATAACAGTCCTTCAGCAAAGAAAATATAATGTACGGTCTTGCGCCAAGAGATAAATCGTTTATTCTGACTTGTCTAAATATAATATTTTTATGAAACAAAGTGGTGATTGTTTAATTCATCATCGTATACTTGCGAGAAAGTACTATTGAAAATATTGTTATTGCAAGAAAATTAGCTGAAACAATTATATACAATCAAAATAAGAACACGGCTTGTAGGCAGTACTTATGAAAACACATTTTTATTCGTGTTGGACATTATACAGAGTATGTTTCAGATTTAATTATTATCCATGAAGACTTTTTTTCATTAACAATAATTAGACGTATATTTTGATATTTTCATCGCTGCAAACTTCTTTCCCCATCTTCCATTTTTGAATCATAAATTAAAGTCTCTAATAAGTGATCAATAAAAAAATCGAAGTAAAAAAATAATGTTACAAACAATATTACAAACGAAATCAGACACAGGTCAATTGAAGGGAATGTGCATCATCGTATCCATCTTCCCTTCATTCAGGCTACATGTACAATTATTAGCTTCTTTGAGACTGTCATCGATTGATTTAAATGAATAAGTCAACTGCATTATAAAATGAGACTGGAAGTAAAATCGTGTTTTCCTTTTAACTAAATTTCACAAGCTTTTCAGCATGTGTACAGTCTTGATTTATCTGGAAAAATGTACAAAAATTAATTTCACTTTTATTACGTATTTAATGTATTTAATAACGAGACTTTATTTATCAGTGTTTGGCTATAATAGACGCTATGTCGAAAAAGCGCACCACAGCGGGAATCTAATCACCATTTTTGTCTTACATGTTTGTGCAATGCCAAATACAAACAAGTATAAGGCAAGAATAAACATGTGTATACATACAATTCTATTTTTGAATATTATTAACACAGTTACACGTACATTAAATGATTACGGATATCAACGAAATACAAGTAATAAATATAAAACTCACAATTTGTTGGATACCTAAAATTAGTTAAAACTTTTGTTCCTCAAGACCATGTTTAAACAACATGAGTACAGGCACAGATTCACCATCGATCTCACGGTATTCCATTAATGCTACAATACCATCAATATCCATAGATTCGCCGGTGAAAAATTGTAAATCCTTAAAACGACTTAATATATCTTTCATTACTTTATTTGTGTTTAATTTGAAAACTTCCACTTGATCAGGAGATTGTTCTTCCAACTTCGCTACCAATCTAAGAAAAATTGCTTCATCAATATCATTGCTTCTTAAACATCATTTCTCATTATTACAGAAAGGATTACTTACTTTTTCATATAATCCTTCAAGTATGAGGTATAGGATTTTTTATCCGTAAAGGCAAAAGTTTCTTGCAGTCGGTGATTCATAACTATATCAACACCAGACTCCACTGCTTCGTCTGTTCCTTCATCAGCTTCTTCAGCAGATGGATTGAACCCAGCAATTTCAATGTCACCTCCTGATTTGCGAGTAATCACCTAATTATTAAAAAGAGAAAGAAATTATGATATTAATACAATGAATATAATGTGAATAAATATCTAGATAACATAACTTAAAAGTAAGACTGAAAACACTGTACCTTGCCATACACTTCATATAAAACGTTGTCAATCAACTTTATTTTGTAGGTGTCTGAGAACATCTCATCACCTGGAATGTAAATATTAGAATAAAGATATAAATTTCAATGTTACAAGATATATTCTATAATTATGTAAAATCTTACATTACTATTTATTTTCACATATTTGTACAAACTGCAAAATTTTTTAAATAATTATCTTGTGGCGGCCAAAAAATTGACTTAAAATAAAAATCTTTCATCTTTGTTAAAATATGTTACACGGATTAATGCAAATTGTATCATTTTTTTATTGAAATGAGTCATTTCGAACATATGGAGAGGTTATAAATTAGAATATTAGTTATTCGAGCAGTAAAATATTTCTACAATATGAAATATTGATAAAAATATGTTTAACGAAATATTTATATATTTAAACAGTTAAAACTGCAGTCAGGAAATATTTTATAACTATGGGTATTTAAAATTTGGATCCTCGTGATAGAAACGTCATTGCAAACCCGTTCTCAATCAAGCAAATTTTATTTCTCAACATAAGAAAAATTTTGAAAAATATTCATCACAAACAATTTTTGATGGTATTTCAGATTTACATACCGGTGAAAATATCCTTATAGATCTTCATACTGGAAGATGGAGAAAGATTTGAATGCAGCTAAACTAAATAAGACAGTCACCCTGAAAGAGCGAACCGGAAGGGAGCAAAGTACTAGAGGATGTAGCCAACTTTATTATTTTTACTCTTTACCTGTTTGCCAACATAAGGATTTAAAGTCATATTCCGGAACAAAATATTTCCATTATTTTATATACTAATATAAAAATACAATAATGTATAGATGTCACACATATTATATTTTAAAAATTATACGATAAAAATTTTTATTAAAAATAAAGTAACAAAACAATGGCAAGCTATTATAGGCGAAAAATATTGGCTTGAGGTAAAATCATGCTAACTTTGATAAAGTATTTGTTTCAGTTCCGGTCAAATCATATCAGATATTTTGGAAAAATTATCTTTACATGTATCTTTGATTTTTAATTTATATTTAAAAAAAATTATACATTGCAATTATAAATAGAATTTTTTATGGTATTATTATTTCTTCTATTTATTAAATATAAACGATTGTCAAAATCAATCTGTTACATTAGTCAAGGATAAGATAACAAAAGTTTAGGAGTTATTATGAATATGTTCATTTGCGCAGCCATTTTCAAATTTCATATTGATGCAAGTACTACCTTCATTTCGACTTCCGGTTTCCGAGTAAACGGAGCACGTTTGTGTCATGCTGTTTTGAGTACGATTTTACGAAGGAATTAATTTCTTTTTACGTTTTAAAAAAGTTTCGAAAGCTCGAATTTTATTGGAACGCATATAAAAAGCGACGAAGATGGAAAACGGGCAAGAAAAAAGTAATATTGAAATTGTGGCAAACGGCCCTACCGACATCAAGGTTAAAACCGTGATGCCGGTTTCTACCGAGGAAAATGCCGCCAAACAAACTTCCGAAGAACCATCCAGCGAACTCTTAGAAAAGATTAAAAAGCAAGTTGAGGTAGTATTTGATCAATTAGCCAATTATCATGAAACTCAAACGATCATTTTTTTGTATATTTTAAGATGTAGACTTATAAATATATGCATGTAGATATAGATATTGTTTCAATGTATTCATAGTTTTCATATAATACGTCAATAGCGATATTACTGTCCAATTCATAAAAATTTTGGTATTCTCAGTTTTATTTTGGAGACGTGAATATGCAGAGAGACAAATTTCTCATTGAACAAACAAAATTAGACGAAGGATGGATTCCTATGACTATTATGTTGAAATTTAAACTATTGGCCTCTCTGAGTCAAGATGTTGATGTTATACTAAAAGCTTTGGAGTCAAGCGAGCTTATGGAAATATCAGAAGATAAAAAAAAGATTCGTCGTTCTCCAAACCATCCTTTGCCAGTATATGACGCAGAATACAGGAAGGCGCAGGAAGCTAAAACAGTATATGCAAAAGGATTTCCTTTACGTGACACTACTATTGAAAAGCTTACAACATTTCTCAGTGATTATGAACCATTTGAAAATGTCATTGTAAGTATCCAATTCTTGTTTAATGGATGTGATGTTTTAAAAAATGGTTGAAAAAAACTGCTTTTTTATTTGATAGATGAGGAAGTATCAAGATAAAGAGAAAAAGTTGCAGTTTAAAGGTTCTATTTTTATACAGTTCAAAACTCTAGAAGATGCAAAAGCCTTTATGGATAGGAAATCTGTAAAATATGGAGACACCGAATTGATTAGAAAATGGTCGTAAGTTAATCAGATTAGAATATTTACCTATTCCATGTTATTGTGGATCAGCATTTTTCTTGTAATTCACAGGTAAACAAGAGTTGTCTCTTTTATAATCAACATAATAGTTATTCTAATTTTTTATATTTGTGACATTCAAGTGATAATCTTCAATTTTTTAAATAGAATGGTATACATTGTTTTTTATATCATTTGAATGTCAGATATAGTCAGGAACGAATGAAATAAATTGAATATTTTTTAATTATATATTCATAATATGTTATAGTGTTAAGGCTGCATATTTAATGTAATTTCCACTTATTTGTCTAAATATTTATATTTTCCATAATACAAATATACTTTTAGTATTCTTGTACGAAATAGTGAGGAATGTTTGCTTTGATACGCTTTTTAATTATTTGATTTTTGAAATGTAAGTATTTAGTCGCAATGTATTGCTATTTCGTAGAAAAAAAGTTCGACATATTATGTGTTTTTATAAGTGCTATGAAAAAAAGTAAACATTCGTTACTTTTGTGTGCAAAAAAGTTAAAACTATTTAGACAGAACAGATATACATTTGTATTGTGGAAAACATAAACATTGAAACAAATGAAAATCATATTGAACATAATATTTTAGCTTTATCAATATAATGTTAAAAAACATTCAATTTACTTCATTCAATTCTTGATATATATTTTCAAATTACATAAAAGAATGTATAGCATTCTATTTAAAAAATTTACAACACAATAAACATGAAAAATTGAAGTACATCATCATGTTGGTTATGAAAAACATTACAATTTTTTTTTCTTCACTTTCGTTTCGTTTATAAAAAAAACACTGGTCTATAATACTACAAATACGTTGTATATCTTTGTTATAAAAGTTATAATGATCTGCACAATTAAAAGTCTATGATTTAATATTGTAATATAATTATTTGAAATTTTGAAAGGGCTGACCATAGTGCAGAAAAAGCAAAGGAAAAGGAAGATAGAAGACAAAAGAGATCAGAAATAAAAGCAAAGAAAAACGAGGTTGTTTAGTATAGAATATTTTATTTCTTATATTTACTTTAATATTAAACATAGTAATAAACTGTTTAATTTTTTAGGGGAAAGAACAATGTAACGATAGTGACGAAGAAGAAGATGATAAGATTACTCCATTACCAAAAGGTTGCGTGATTTATTTTTCTGATGTACCTAATGAATGTTCGAGGGAGGACATTAAAGGACGTCTAGGACAACTTGGTGCAAATATTGCGTTTGTTGATTTTAAAATAGGTGATAAGGAAGGATGGATTCGACTGCAAGGAGAAAACACTGCAAAGACTGTAATTGACAAAATGAATGAAAACAAAGTGAGTATCTTCCGTTATTTTTTAATTCTTAATATTGTTTTATCTTATGAGTTTTTTTTTCTGTTTTACAAGATAACAATAAGCGGTAAAGAGGTTACATGTCGCGTCCTGGAAAGTGATGAAGAAGAAAAATATCTCACAAAGGTAAAAGAACAAATGGCAAATACTAGGCAAAAATACATCAAAGGAAAAAAAGGCAAAAAAGGTTAGTAGAATGGAAAATTTAGAAATAATTTTTTAATAGTATTATCTCCATAATGATGCTTTGCCATGCTAATACTGAGAAATCAGTTTTCTGGATCTCGATGAGTTAAATTCACAGATATAACTGAATTTTTTATGATCGCAAGTTTTACATACAATTAGCACAAAACATATGTTAAATTTGTAAAAATTACGTTGTAGGTCGCATCACACGAGGACAAAGGAAAAGACATAGCAGTGACAGTGATTCATTTACAGTTCCCGCTAAAAAGGGTGCTATTGAATAGTTTAGAAACGTTATTTAAATTCGACTAAAACTAAAACTGTTCTATACTTACTCTGATATACGTGTATATTAATCATATTTTTATTATACTTATGTATAAACTATGAAAAGATAGACGTTGCTATGTATTCAAAATAGGTAAATTTACTTTAAAATTATATTTCTTGTTACTCTATCGAGCAACGTGTATAATTTAAAAAGATAAAAGTACATCATGTTTATATTTGTAGTCCCACGTGTAATTTAATATTCGATTATTTTACAGTGAAATTTATAAAGATGTTTATTTATATTTCACTATTATGTGCTCAATAATACTATTTACGATTCATCTCATTCACAAAAAATATTTGACGAATATCCTTATTTTATTTTTAATAAAACGGCTAATAAAACTGTATTAAAAATGATCGAAATCGATAGTATGCGACGCTGTGCATAGTACGATTGCTATGCATAATATATGTTTTGTTCTTGATCATACTGATATGCTTCATGTGCGTATTGGTATGAAGAAAATGCATACAATCGATTAATAAAATTCAACTATATTAAATAAATGTTTTTATTTTTTTATATCGTTTGAAATTTCATTTGCAGATGTTAACGATGTTTCTTTTCTTTCTTAGAGAATAACTCTTAATCAGAAATAACGGAAGAATATTTTAACGTAATGACTATGCTATCACAGTAACATGATCTATATATCTGTGTGGAGTACATCAAGAGAATGACTGTTATATTGTACAAGTGTTATATTGTAACTCGTCATGTTATAACGTCTCCTTACGATTTTGGAAAAACAGATTATAGTTTTCTGTTTGTTTATTTAATTTTTTTTTTGTTTGATTCTTGTTTCTTGTTTCGTTAATTTGTCTCACCAATATTCAGAATTAGCCATTTGAAGTACAATTTCGAAGAAAGTTTGAATTTCATAGATACGTTGTGTAAGAGGCGGCAAAAATGGAAAACAGTTAAGAAAAAAATTGAAGTTGAAACTAATGGCGAGGGTAAAAACGATAAATGATCGCTGTTTGTAAACAAACTTCCACGGAACCACCTAGGGAACTTTTAGAAAAGATAAGAAAACAAATCGAGGTAGTATTTTATTAAATAAAATACATTATAAAAATAAAATGACTTAATATGAAAATTGTGATTTTTTTCAGTTTTACTTTGGTGATGTGAACATGCGAAAGGAAGATAGTGGCATAGTCTCTTTATATCTGTAATTGGAATCACATGCGTTGCGATAGCCGTCATGATGATGTCCTTGTCGTGTATTAGAAATCAAATTTTTATATTTCGGCAGATGTGATCGACGTGCAGATTGATGAATTAAATTATAAACATAACTGAATCTTGTATGAATGCAAATTTTACATTACAATTAAGATAAAAAAACATATTTTAAATTTACAAAAATTTTTTTAGGTCTTAACACACGAAGATAATACTAACAACACAGGTATAGTTCCTGCTAAAAAGAGGATTGCCCATCGAATAATTCAAAATTGTTCTCGGTATGTCCTCGACTATACATATATATTGATTATATTTTTATTATGCGAATATTTATGTATAATATAAATATGAAAAGATGTCAAATTGCTATATAGGCAAAATTATTTTAAGCACATGTTTCTTGTTACCGTTTTTGACCATTGTGTATTACTTGAAAAAGATAAAAGTACGATTTCGTTGATAATTGTAAATTGTACGTTATGTCTTAGTCCCATAGTAACAATACCCATTGTAACCATGTGTAACAATACATTCGGTTATAAGGATATGAATAATTATAGTAATCAGAGATGTATTTAGAAATCAGCATTTTATTGTTTTACAGTGAAATTTATAAAGGTGTTTCGTCTATTCTACTACTTGAATTTCACTGTTACGTACTCAATAATCCCGTTCACACAGTTTAACGGACAGTCAGAATACGTCTGACGATTCGTATCATTCGCAAATGATACCTGACGAATATTTTTTTTTTTTTCTTCGCGAAATGGTGTATTGAAAATGATCGAAATTGATAGTACAGTTACACGGCATCGTGTATAGTATGATTGCTATTTAAAATACAACGTTATTTGCTTTCATTAGTTCATGTGCGTATTGGTATGAAGAAAACGCGCACAATCAATTAAGTACGTTCGACTATATTGAATAGGTGTTTTTATCTTTTTACGTGATGATTGAAAATTTGTCTGTTGAAGTGCACGATGTTTTTTTCCTCTAGAGGAGAACTTGTTTCTCAGTAGAGTGATTGTTGGTGTACTGTATGTTAATATTGATAATCAGTCTGGATTATGAGTATGTCAAAGGATAAATTTTTTTAACAAATTAATATTTTAATAATTTGTTTTTGAAAATATATATAGAATCAGCGATATTTAATGTTTTTTTTTTTTAACTGAAAGGAGAATCATGAATATTTTTATTTATCAATTTCAATTTATGTCAAAAATAATATTAAAACACGCACTACATTGCGTGCAGCAAGTAAAAATAACGAAAATAGAAGAGATTTAAAGTGCTCGAAAAAAAAAAACGGAATAAGTCCCTTTATAATGTTTATAATTTACATTGCGCTTTATAAATCCAATTTGTTTAATAATTTTTAATGTATGTATAACACAGACATTGTATTCAGCTTGAAAACTTCTAGAATTATATTTGCATAAACGCGGTTGTAATCTCGTCTTAGATTACTTGGTCGAAAAGATGTAGATATTACTTAATTTAAAGGAAATTGTAACTTTATGATTATGTTTTGAGCACATGTCGTTAGAGAACTTTCGCAAATGTAGTTCAAGTTCCGCTCAAACTGAACATGCAATTTCCTTTTACTCACTTCAATCTCAAACTTTCACGCACCATTCGCATCAGTTTCTAATGCGAATACAAGAACTGGTCTTTTTCAGTATCGAGCGCTTAAGTATACATTTTTTTTAGTTTTGTTTTTCTTTTTTTTTTTTCCTTTAATTAGTGAACGATGATATCAAGATGATGAGGAGGTAACAAAATTGACAGAGTTCTTCAATTTCCGTTTCACGCGAGACGAAATAAGGTGAAATACATTCAGAGTAGATAATAATTTTCAATGATAAATCAAACTAACATTGTGATTTTTCATCCACAGATTTCTATTAATTTTGTCTACAAATTTTGCTTCTGGAAAAAAAAAAAAATCATTTCGTATATCATGTATACAGTGACGTTACGAAATGGAATTGTCGTTTCTTCAATTGTAGAAGTCATTTTAAACGATCATCTTTCCATACAATTTTCTACGAATTGTGTTATATAAATGTTATTTAATTGATTATCCCTGTGCGATTTCGTGCACAACTTTCAATACTTGGAATAGAAAAGACACGAAACGGCTTTTAAATTGTACCCATAAACGGAAGTAGGAATCTTTCACGAATCTAGTCATACCAGAAGTTATTCTAATCACGTGATCGTTGCTAATTCATTTTGGATGCCAGCTACGAGAAGAACACTTGAAAGAACACTGATTGTGAGATAATTACAGTGCTAACTCATAAATTTACATTATCGATTTCATTCTTCCTCAAATATACTGTTCGATTTGAAAGTTTTAGATACGTTTCCAACTTTTGTCTACTTTCGTGTGTGAGATAAATGTCGTAGAGATTTTGAAATTTATTTCAAATGTGTAAAATAAAGAGCAAGTGAAAAGAAGAGACATATTTGTTACGTTTCAATTATTCAACAATATATTTGTAGAAAAACAAAACCAACATCAGATATTCTGGAAAACACTCCACTCTTAGTTAACAGTTATAGTGTTCTTGTGGTCAAGTTACACGTTTCGTGAAAAGAAATAGCTCGGTGAAATTTGATCAACTCATTTCGAATGCTTCTTCTTCGCAATACATAACTTTGATAGCGTTTTGTGACAGAAACGCACTATATAAAGAAACACATTCAAGATGCTGCATAGAGTTAATAAGGTGCATAATCGAGGAACACTCTTAGTCTCTCAAGCCTTTCTGTAAAAGCACTTTGTCCTTTCAATGACATATGGCAGTTATCGCTGTTTATACATCAGAATAATTAAAGGATACTTAACATACAATTGAACGTCGCTTTAAAACTGATTCTTCCTCGAGAGTAATGTCAACAGTCTCCATTGTTCATTAATGTTTCACTACAACTTTCAAGAGAGAATTCTCTTTGCCCAATTCTCTGGTGCCATGATCGGATGACACTTATCGTTAATCCACATTCGTGCAAACTTTTCTCAAAACTTTGACTCGCCGATCGCCTCGAAATCTACGAAAGTCACCTTCTTGGTTTTCATGTTGCCCTCTTGGGGCAACCCCTAATGCTATACTGATATCTCCTGTATTTGCACACGTTTTTTAATCGTATTGGTGCCACTGCTAGTGCTCAAAGAGCTGGTCGTTCTCGTGGGAGGTTTCGGCGGCATGGGATCCTTGTGGATGGCGTTGCTGGTCCCGTGGCCTGATTTCTGTTCGTTCTTCGGCTGTTCGTCGAGGTCCGTTGACTGACTCTGAGCAATCTGTTGGTGTTCCTGGATCGAAGGGCTTCTCGCGAGAGTAGTGTACGACGGCGGTGGTTCCTGCGCTGGCCTTGGACTCTCCGGAGCCTTCATGGACGATCTGGTTGTCATTGGCAGTGACTCCTGCCCGTTTGGAGTGCAATCCATCGCTGCCCTCTTCTTATCGCGATCCCTCTGATAGTAAATGCCAGCGAATATCAACATGTTGAGGACCAACAGAATGCAACCGACCCCCACAGTGATCGCAAGCGCTGTAGTAGTGCTGTAGTAATGACGAGAAGCTAGTCTTTGTAACAGTTCAGCGTCGTCCTCCGAGTCGTCCAAAATAGGTGTAATGTCTTCGGTGATAGTGTCGTCACCTGTGGACGTGCTGCACGCTGTTGTCGACGAGGCGCTTGGCTTGGTTGTTCCAACGAGGGGAAGAGGAGTGTACCACTCGTCCCGAACTGGTCCTGGAAGATTCAACGAATTTATTTTTAATTATTGAATTTCTTAATTGGAGTGGAGTGTACGTTACTTACACTGTACGATATTAGGGACAGATATTTTTTAATTGTAGACAATTCAAATGATTCCTTTTCTACAAATGTGTAGTGAAGATCACAACTGTGCTACTAGCAATGAAAAATCGTCGATATTATTTTATGTTATAACTTTGTTGTCATGCTTTCGCTGATACAACATTGACGCTTATTATAAGATATAACATACTATGGTTGTTTAAATATTTTTGTGATCTATACGAAACACGTACTTTCTAAATATAATTTTGAGTTTCTTTCAATTGTTTGTTTGATCAATGTAAAATGCTTTCTATATTAATATAGCCGTGTAACCATAATATTTGAAATTCAATAGAAAGGTGAGAAAAATTGTACAGCAAGTTTTCAGTGATTGCTGTAAAGGAGTGACTTCAATCTAATCACGAAACAAATTTTTCAATGTTTTACAAATTTAGAAAATATCTCGTTAAAAGAATAAATTCAGAACTGTCAAAGTGGAGACTTTACGTGCTGAAGCGAGAGCAAGTGAACAGTCGTATGATTTTCTTTCACGAAGTTATAACAGTTTGGAATATCGACAATTTGTCATCGTCATTGATTCAGTTATGGTTCTGTAGTGGATCTGTATGTTGACCATTACACGTGACAAGGCAATTTGAATTACTTGAGAGAGATTACCTGCATAAAAGTGGTCGCCTCTTTCGCGAAAATGATGATGCCTCATAGAGACATCGTCGTCTCCAGGCCGATGAAGTTGCGGTATCAGGTTCAGCCAAACCGCCATTTTATGTCCACGATAGTGGCTTTTCATTTTCGGTTTCATCGCTGAAAAAGGAAAAAAATCGATAATGTATTTAGTCGCCAGCCACGTATCGCGTGTGAAGTGGAAACAGAAATTTAAATAGATGAGAAATAAAATGGAAGGAACGGAAGATGGAGAGGAGCGTGGAAGAAAGGAACTTACCGATTGCGAGGTACTGTTGAGTCCCAGTCTCGTATTGTTCCCACGTGAGACCGCGATATCGCGTTTTCTCCTTCGGCGTGCCGTAATCCACCGATTCGATTTTGTGCGGCTCGTTCGGATTGCCGGTTTTCGCGAAATTCGTGAAAAACGTGAGAACTGCCTCGGCTACGCCCTGATCCTGGCGAGAGTAATTCCGAGGGAAGAAAACTCCGCCAGCCACCAGTGGCAATCCAAAGATATATGGGATATCCTCGCCGCGAATACTGCCCAGGCGCTGAAACAAAATCATCATCGGTTCGTTGGTAGGATATATACGTAACGTTTGAAACCTGAGGTGAATGTTACTCAAACGAGATTGCTACCGATAGCGGGATACACAACGTGGAGAGGAAATTTTTATATTTATGAATAGTCTTTTCTGTTAATCAGTAACAGAACATTCGGGGAAGGACCAAAGGCGAAAAATTTAGTCGAATTGAAAGAAGAATTTTGCCAATTCGGTTACTGAGAAGGACAAAAGTTTTGGAAATTTCCACGTTTGAAACATTTGAAATATTAAACATTGAAAGCTTGAAAATTAAAAGATTTGAAAATCCGAAGCTCGAAGAATTGAAAAGTGCGGAAACAAGGCTCGAAAATAAAAGAGAATCTGGAGATCGTTAAAGAAGATCCGAAAGTTAAGAAGATTGCCAAATGTTTAAAAATTAAGAAGTTCGGAAACTCCAGAGTTTCGAAATTTATTTTTCCAGGAGGGAAAGGATTAGGAAGAATTCTTCGATCAAAAATCTCCCGAGTTTTCATCCCAGAGGAGCTCGTTGTCAGCGAACGAAACGAAAATTCGTACGGACCCCCTTCGATCCAGCTGTTCGACAATCTTAATACGGATTCGATTCGATAATTGTAATTGCAAAGTGGCGTGGAATCGCGCGTAGACAATTTTATTTGTGCGTGTGGACGGGACGGCTGGGTCTCGCGATGCAAATTCTGTTAATTCAGGGCGCAAGCAAACGGAGTTTACAACTGCCTGCCGACTTAAATGTCGCCTGGATCTACCGAGAGCGCGTGGATGAGTAGATCGGTATATATATGTGCATACATTTCGAAGACGGGCCGAAGAAGGGAATAGCGAATTAGCATACTGCTCCACCGCCTCGTGTCTTGACATCTATAGAGTCGGATCGTTTAACGGATCAACCGTTTAGCTTAGCCCTGTTAAATACGTTGCAGCTTGTTCACCGAGTCCTCGAGCGAGTTTCGTTAATTCTGCTTGATGTTAAGACCTCTTCACGGCATTTAATTTGATAGAAAAGAGCGCGAAGCAACGTGGTCCGTCGAATGTCGAAGTAAACTTTCAGAATGAGTTTTGAAATTTCTTTCTTCGAAATTATGCTTTCGTAACTAGAAATTTCAATCTGCGTTACTTCTTTAAATCGTCGTTTGCCTTCATGAGGTTTCACCTAACGCTTTTCTTAGAGTAAATGTAAGGGACTGATCAATTTTGAAGTTTGAAAGTGAAAAAGACTTCGAGATTCGGCAAATTTTAATCGCGGAAGAGATTTGTAGATTGACAATGTACGAATTGAAAAAATTCGACACGACGTAGCAATTACATTGGACATCCAATAAAAACATCGATTATTGCAACACGAACGCAAAGCATTTGTTATTCAATGCGAGTTTCGACGATCATTTGCGAAAAATGTACAACGACTTGATGATTTTAACCAATTTGTAGCGCAGCTGCGATAGAGTGAAAAGGCTACAAGTATCCACTGGGTGGAGAGGCGAGAACTTAAAGTTATCAAGTTTTCCCCTCGAGATACGGTTAATAGCGATTTAGTGCGTTTATTTGCCACGCTATGACCAACTGTGTACGCACAAAGCGAAATTTAATTAAAAGGAAGTCGTGTCGCGCGCACGCTCTCGCGAAACGCTGCCTCGTATAATAAGTTTCGGTGTCGCGACTAACTCTCTTCGTAATTCGAGATAGACGGTGCATGATCAATGCACCGTCGTCTATGAATTCAGAAACACTGGAAAGAAGAATGTAGTTGTAGGCTAATTCGGTTGAAAGAAAGTGGAAATGCGATTTTTTTTTATTTTTAATTTAATCCAACGTGAATGAAAACTAGATACGTGTAAGAAGTATAAAATTCAAGAATTTGAAAATAACAGAGGTTAATGAATTCTGAAGTTCGAAAGTTAAAAGATTCAACATCTGAGCATGAATTTATAATAAATTATTATAAAGTTAGATTATAGATTGTGAGTTTAATGAATAAAATGAAGTGCATAGAATATATAAAATTCAAGAATTTGAAAATAACAGAGGTTAGTGAATTTTTAAGTTTGAAAATTAAAAGAATTCAACATCCGGTGAATTTGTAATATACCTATTTTAATTATTATTAAAATTAAATTTCAGATTGTAAATTATTGCAATTATATACGTTATATGTTATATATTACAGAACCCTGATTTATTTATGTTATTATAATTTACTTGCAATTCACAAGTTTCGAGAACTTTCAAATTTTTTTCTATTCTTTACTATTAAACTTTGGAATTTGTCAATTTCCTTAATTTCCAAATTCTTCAATTCTCTGAAACACACTCGAAAATTCTTATAAAAAGAAAGCACAATATGAAAATTAAATAAATCAAAATTTCTAGAAAATACGTCTTCCAGCAAGTAGATCTTAAGCATTTTGAGAGTTAGAAAGTTAAAAAAAAAAAAAAATAAATAAATAAAAGGGCACAGAAAAAGAATCGAACGTTCTGTTATTGTTTCATACAATCACTGAAAATACTTTTTTTCTCTCGTTTGAAGAAACGGAGCAAAAAAAAAAAAAAAAAAAAAAAAAGAAAGAAGAAAGAAAAAAGCAACGCTCGATTCTATTTGAGTTAAAAGAAAGAAACGCGTTCGAGCTTATAGCTCGTTCAGAGTGGCTCTTTGATCTCCCCGTTTTCTTGCCCGTCCATTTCCATCTTGCCGTTTTCGGGGCTCTATGCTTGGATGCTCGTGTGTCCTGACTAACCACTGCCCATGATTTCACGATGAAGTTGCTGATCTAATCAACAAATGCCTCAAGGGTCTTGGTAGAAGGACGTTCGCGTTAGTCTCGCAAGTCTCCGGTCATGTAAATTAAGCGTGATGCTACGTCGGAATTTGACCTCGTCGTTAGAATCTTGAAACTCCACGTTATTAAGTCGATCTGTCTGGTTGATTGGTGAATTAAAGCCACATGTTGAGACAATGACAATAATTAGACTACGGAGTTTTGGGTATTTACGGAAAATTTGATGGTAATCGCAATATCATGTGTGGAATATTTCATAGTAAAATGATTAAAATAACTTTATGACGACTTTGTGAAATGAAAGAAATAAGAAATTTTTATTAAGTATTGTTATAGATTGTCATGTACGATGCATTTATTTTTATCTTCAAATTTTCCATAAATGCATAAATTACCTAGTAATTTTGTTGAGATAGAAATTTGTTATTTCTTAAGAATTAATGAATAGTTTATTTCAGCGAAATTATTATTTATCTTATTTCACTCTATCAGTGAGAATTTTGATGAAATTCGTTTCGTTGTTTGTTAAGAATTGATGAATAGTTTGCAATATTGAGTTATCGTTTATTTTATTTGATTATGTATGATATGTACTATTCTATCGCAAAAATATTTGAACATTCATCACAAAATATCTTTTATGTAGATATATGTATATTATGTGTGTTAAATGAATGTGTCAAAATTATAAAAATTATTATCAGTTATTAAAATCATCGGTATTCTCATATCATATGTATTCTCCATTTTTTTGGTACATAGTGTCTACTTCATTTTAATTTATTTACCTGATTATATTGTGCGTATTCTCGCCAGCCACAAAGTGCAATATTGTACTTGTACAGAATGTACTATTTAACCAGTGATGTATTGCCCTACACAACAAGTCTGATCCTATACTAATACATTCCCTTTGCAGCGAGAATCAATGTACGGCCGAGCAAGTAGAATACATCCCTGATTAGTACAAATAACGCGAAACAAGAAGAAAAACCTCAGCGATTTCTTCGTGTTATTATAGTTTTGTAGGTTGATAGAAAAAGTGAAATGTCACGTACAAATATTGTTAAAATATAAATAATTTATTAACTAATATTGCTATTATATTAATATTAATATTATTATTGTTACTGAATGTGATAGATGATTTATATTTCTTTTCCACAATTTTAAAATTTTATTTTATTTTCATTTTCATTGTAGGGACATTTGTTGGAAAGTCATTTGCCAAGTTTGTTGATAAAAGTTCACTTTGCATTTTATTATTAAACATGTTCAAATTGTGAATCTGAAAGAATTCATTGCTGATGATCGTTTGTAACTTGTGATTTGTAAAATTTCGTTAATATTAACATTAGTAACATTAATAATAAAACAGAAATAAAACAAAATATTATATACTACAATTGCTGTATAATAATTTTATGTAAAATGAGTTTAAGCCATTCGTTCGCGCGTTTCACTTTCTATTTTCAATTGACTTCGAGAGCTGTATGCAAAATTACCATACTGCCTTTAGTATTCCGTCGAGTTTAGTGTAAAAAATGAGTGGAGGAAGGAATGGTGTGTGTTTAAGAAATTTCGCGAAGAATCAAAGAAGTCGCGAATAAACGGTCTTGGTGATGAAGACAAGGAAAAAAGAAGAAAAAGAAGTAGCTTTCGCGAGAACGGAAGTGATTCAAAGAGTCACGGTTTACTGTCGACATTTTATGCGAGCGTTTTCATCGTTAAAGGCCCCGGCTTCTTTCAAATTACTTTTAAAGTCTGTCACGTTCCTTATTTACCAATGAAAGAGAAAGAACGAGGACTGTGAATCGTACGTAACGCGAATAAAAGAACTTCCTCGAGAACATTGAGTTGAGAAATTTGTCAAGTATATACTAATTTCAATCTACCGTTTGAGGAAATGAGACGAAAAATATAGTATAAAATTATGCATACTATTTTAGTCCGCAAAAGTATTAATTGTTATAACTTTGTAAAATAAGTCACACAGCAATCCGTTTATTTTGACAATCAAAGATTTCTTTTTTTAATATATTAATAGGAAGGTATATTTTGAAAATTATAAAAAATATTAGAAACATTTTTTTTCATGGATAAGACCACGATATGTAAGAGATTACAAAGAAATTTTCTCTTTTCAAAACTTGCTATACGATTTCCCTTTTTTCCTTTTTGCTATTTCATTGAACTTCGAATATTAGGAAAAATTTAAAGAAATCCGATCGTAACGTTTGTTCAAACCTAATCCTAATACAGCAAATTCAAAGTTCAATAAAATAAAAAGAAATCGTACAGCAAGTCATTGTACAGAGGAAATTTCAATCTTCAAAATTGGCCCATGAAAAAAAAAAAAAAAAAATTTGTTCGACGTTTTTGAATTCTCAAGAGTACATTGTTACATACACGACTGCGTTTTTTACAAAGTTACACTCTTTTCTCGGATGTCGATAATGTACAAAAAGATTCTCCACAAACCTGCAAAAGGCCGGTGTCCTTCGTCTGATGGCTAAAGTGATAGAAGTACGTTTTGGCTCCTCTTCTTGCATGATAAAACGCGATCCTCATTAGAGGTGCCACGGTGTGACCGTCGCTCAATGCCTCCATCGTTGAATCCCTTATAATGATAGGATGAAGGATAGGCTTGTCCCAGTCCGTGTACTCGTTCCTCACCGCCGAGAATATCTCGTTCAAATGGTATACATAAGCGTTCCTAATGAACGTCCGCAAAATCCGATTCCGGTGATCCTCCTCGAATCCGTATTGAATGTCGTTCGCGTTAAAATCTAGATTCGATTCCGTGGTGGAAACACCAAGGATCAAAGGTACTTTGATGAACGTATCGCTGGCCCTTTCCATATCCAGCCCTGGATCGGGATTGTTTTGGTCCACTGGTAAGCCCGGCCCGATCCGTGGCACGAACCTGAAGCGGAAAACGAGGCGAATTAGCCTGGCTCGCTGCTCATCAGGGTAATAAATTGGCGTGGTGTTGCCCTGTGTCGATCAATAAGACGACCAGGATGCCAACAATAGCGAGGGAATCGTGAATTAACCGTGTTACACCGATTACCATCTTCCACTCGAACTTTGATCCGAGGGGATAAACCCTGGTGGGCGAGTATGTGATCGATCGCAAAGGGATTTTGAGGACTTATGAACGGATGACGGATTTTTCTTTGTTTCTGTACGAAGTTCGAGACAGGCTCGGGCATTGTTCAGAAAGATAATTATACATCGTCTCATATATATCGACAATGTTGTCGACGATTACCGAATAATATTTCCTCGAAATCGTTTCATTATTTTTGATCGCGAAATGAAATAACTTTTTACTCTGTACATTCATCTTTCTTTTCTTCTTCACTTCTTTTTCGTTTTTCGTCGCATTGACAGCGAGGTCATCAGCGACGACGGTGGAATTAGATATGTGTGTAGTAGTATGTGTTTTTGAGATATTTTCAAACTCTTTGTGCGTCATTTTGAGAGGTCAGGTTTATGTTTGAGTTAGTTCTGTGGTGTGGCATTTGTGCAAAATGTGGGTGACTATTGATGGGTGGTTATTGCAATGGCTGCAGGTGTGGTTCTTCTAATTTTGTGTTCGTGTGTCAGTTTGGTATGACCAAGGCGTGTGATAATTATTCCTTCTTTCCTGTTGCTAATGTTTGGTGCTTGTTGGTGAAAGTCTCGGATACAGACTTTTTTTGTGTAGCTGAGTGCTTTTAGTTGTAATCCATATTTTAGTTGTATTCGTCAGACAAAGTAATAAATTAATGGAAACGACTCGTTATCCTTCGTTTTTATTTTAAAACAAAATTTGCCCAAGCCCGTGCGAAACGCATGTTTGCGTTAACAAAGTGACAACGTGATTGATTACAACAACTACTAACTAACTATATTACATTGCAATTAATTTATGGAGCACAAAAGTTCTGCGTGATCGGCTAATAAATCAAGTTGCGAGTTGATTGTAAATTTACGAGGCTCCATTTGTCATCACTTCTGGGCGACGATCTTCAACAACGTCAAGCGTAACGAAATATGAGAGTTTTTATAAAGGGTACATCCCGTTCGGATGGAGATCCAGCCGAATTTTATTGGACCCTTTGGCGCAGAAGGCAATAATATCGGCTGACTCCAAGTTCTTCATCCCAGTGTGTGCTGGTAATCCACGAGGAACTTTTACACGAAATTTACGGCGAGCTATTCATTCATGGATGTTAGATGAGCCTCGAATCAAGATCGTAAAGAGTTACTATCTTACCGGATTTCCGGCAGTTCAACAGCCATGAGCTCGCGGAGAGAAACGCCGCGTAGACAGTCGGCAATATCTTCGTCGTTCTCGGTGGTACATCCTATTTGCTCAGCTACTTTCAACCGTAGGTCGTTCGGATCGTGAACAGACGCCCACGGGCTTAACGCAGAGCCACTCGATAGCACAACTCGATGAAACAGACCTGCAAACATCGGTCAACGGTACTTTGTTAACAAATTTAATAACGTCCCTCAAGTATCGGGCAAACAATAACGAAGATGAATCGTCCGCTTTGGAAAGTTCCCCTGCTACGTGTGTTTGAACTACGGTCTGATTAATATCGACCGTTGCTACTGAAACGACTGGCAAACCTTCTGGACAACTTCTTCGTTCCCGTGTGTACGTGGCGATAAACAGGGAATTGCTTGGTGGGAATTGATTGGTGAATTTCGTAAGGAGTAACGATTTGACGTTAGATCTGCGGAAACTGCGCGATCAATTAAATTGTTGTTGTAGGAATTTGACATAAGTAATTTTCAAAGAGACTATATTGACAACAAATTAAATTGTAATTATACTTTGCATTTTTTGTGCAAATTATCTTTTCATTGTTTCATCTTATCCTAAGTGATCATTAATATTCTGCAATCGTAGTAAGTTCAATCTGATTTTATTTTTCTGTACATTGCATCAAAAGTAGAACAAAGCAGCATCGTTATATAATCAAACTACAGAGAGAATATTATAAATTGTACATTATTTTTAAGATAAAACGAATATATAAGAATGTGGAATTATAGATTGTCTTTTGATCATGTGAACACAATCGGGATAATTGTATTAATTTATCAAAATAGTATAGTAGTAACGATCTAAAACTAAATACTGCATTGACTTTCACGATGTGACACCTTATACGTAATTTTCAATTTCTGCTATTACCTTTGCTATTACGTAGAGTAATAATTATTTTAAAACAATTCCCAATGAGACACGAAAACATTGATAATTACACAATACAGTGTAACATATAAAATGCAATATATTTCAATTGTACAATCAAATTGAATATATAATACATTTTATAACTATCGCAATGTAACGATTACACCTCGAAAGAAGTCACGGTTTTGAAACTAATATTCGTTTCAATCCCTGCTGTCACCATCGTAGAGTAATAATTATTTTAAAACAATTCTCAATGAGACACGAAAACATTGATAATTACACGATATAGTATAACATATAAAATGCAACATATTTCACAATTATACAATCAAATTGAATATATAATACATTTTATAACTATTGCAATGTAACGATTACACCTCGAAAGAGGTCACGGTTTCGAAACTAACATTCGTTTCAATCCCTGCTGTCACCTTCGCAGAGTAATAATTATTTTAATACAATTCCCAATGAGACACGAAAACATTGATAATTACACAATACAGTGTAACATATAAAATGCAATATATTTCACAATTATACAATCAAATTGAATATATAATACATTTTATAACTATCGCAATGTAACGATTATATCTCGAAAGAGGTCACGGTTTCGAAACTAACATTCGTTAGCGCGAGACGAATTATTATACATTCGGAGGGAGGAAATGTTCCTCTCGAAAAAGACGCGATAAATTGACGTTCTATTCCCTGCAGGTAGATTATGGCTTTGCTTTACGTCCCAGCCAGCAGTAATTCGTCCCCCGTTGTCCTTTACGTTCTCCTTCTGAATATCTTTTATTATCGCGTAAATCTCTCCTAGATATCGCGGATAACGACTTTACCGTGTTGATGTAATAACTTCGATATATCCGGTCCCTCCAACGTCTTCAACGCGGTTCTTGCCTCAAAGCGGTATCCTGATACGATCGACAAGAACGGCGTTTTCACCGTAATTTATCATAATGTCCTCGCGATCCGTTTAACGTTCAATTTCACGCGAAGGAGAGCCGAGAATAAAAATGAAAACCCGCGCGCGCGCGCGAGAGGAAATTGCTGAATTTCTACGGAATTAGCAGCGTGATTTTTGTTTTTTTTTTGTTTTTGTTTTTGTTTTTGTCAGAGTTTGACGCACCGCGTCGAGTTTAATATTCTCGTACGTTTCGGACGAGTTTCGTTGTAATTTATCATAATATCCGTGGCGGATGTTCGTTTGGTGTTTCGTTTCTGTTCAGAGACAGTGAGGCGAAATGAAAATTGTTGCATTTCAGAGTTAACGCCCGTGAAAGGCTTGTGAAATTAACGAGACGAACTTCGCACGTGGGATTCAAGTTTGGTTTAGTGCCACTCGTTTTAGTGTACCTTGTGTTTTAGTATCCTTTGCATTGAGAACTGTTAAATCGCGAAAGTGAAAAGTAATCATTTCTTTTTTTTTTTTTTTAAAGAGAACATTATTTTGTTATTTTGTTATTAACGATGCTGTTTTATTCTAGTTTTGCTACGATGTGCAGAATGTGTGTGAAAAGCAAGAGAATTGCGTGAAATTAAACGTAGAAGTGTGTAACAGTAGAAGTAGGGTCTTACTGGTCAGACATTATTGATGACTTATATACGTAAACAAAGGTATCAAATTTTATTTATTACAATTGCAAAACAGGACCTATCGGAGTAATTTTTTTAGCTATTTCAAGAAACATGAAACGTGCAAAAGAATTTTTTTTTTGTCATTGTTATTTTTTAAAATGGAACTAGTGAATAATCGATGAAATCTTTATCCTGTATGCGAGAATATCTTTTTATACGTATTAACAAGAAACGTTAAAAGGCAGAATTAATTATTCCACGAACCTCATTTTGTTTTTACTTCGTATTAATTGAATTAATTCTTTGTGTCAATAATCGTTGGATCTTCCTTTTTTTTTTTAAATTATCCTCGGACAGCGTAAAATTACAGGAGTATTTGGTATTTTTATTAATAACCTGTTATTAATAAAGCTTCAAACGAAACCTGCGTATAATATATCTTATTATTCGATCATGCTCGTACAACACACCATGTAAACTTTGGCTGTTATTCTCTGACATATAAAATACAGTAAAATATACAGTAGCATTCGAGGAAATATTTTTTAAAGTTAACCGGAAGTTTGGACACGCGAAAACAAATCTCGTTGCTATAATATGTATCGTTATATTATATCAAGTACGCGTATCGATTTTAACCTACGAACGTCAATTGTCCCTGGTATGTATTTAGATTACGATTAATTGCAATTGCAACCTACTTCGAGCCATCTCGCGTTCCGATATCCGTTTTAATAATCCAACGCGACAGCATTGCAAACTACATTTGAACAATTTCCCAAATTCAACACGATAAAACAAATTGTTAGGAATGTTGGATTACCGATTGGTTTTTGATTACGCGGAACGTCAAATATCATTTAACATCAAAACGGTATAATGACTAAATATTGCATTGACTCTTCAGTAGTGTAAACATTGAGATTTATTTAGTGCAAATCATTTAGCATCGAATCTTGTTGAATTTGTATACAGAGGATAATATTTATTGCATTATGTACATAAAAGTGTTGAATAAATACTATATTCAATACTTCTTGTTATGTTTGCATAATAAATATTATCCTACGTTGCTATCAATAATAAAAATATCCCAAATGGACATTGGGTATAAATATATTGAAGTGTTTTTAAAGTAACGGCATAAAATATGAAATATAAAATACAAAGTGATGAAAGCGAACGAATGAATTACGGTTTACGTTCCTTAATGATTGAATCAAATTTTTTTCAGAAGCTTCTTAACATTTGCTGCGAGTTCATTAAAGACAAAGTTATCGAGTGAAAGATACAATTGTCAAGGCAGTTATACAGTTATTACAAAACAGAACTGTAAGGAAACTCCAAAATAAATAAGTAAGCGAGTAAAGAACAATTTGTAGTATCGAATTTTAAATTAGCTTCTAGACAAACTAAACTTATTTAGTAAAATGAATATATTCTTCATATCCCTTATAATAATCTTCATTCGTTTCACGTTGTTTTACCATTTTTGTACACAATTCACTTGCTTGAAAACTCTTTTTCTTTTTAAAAAAAAAAAAAAAAAAAAACGGAATGAAAGACAGAGAGAGAGAGAGAGAGAGAGAGAGAGAGAGAGAGAGAAGATTCATGGTGAAAAAGCTTCATTTCGCTTCGGTCCGGCATCGTTACGTTACGTTTCAGTGCGCGACTTCGCTTGGTCGTCTCGTAAAGATCGTAAGCCGGAGGAATATCCAAACAAACGTCCTTTAAAGCATCGGTGACTTCACGCGGAAATGTTGCCGAGAGAAGCGTATTCGGATTAATCCCGGCGCTATGCCGAAGGGAAATACGATGCAATACGTGTCCAATGTAAATATCCTCCGCCTCGTCGAATGCAAATATTTGCCCTTTACAATTTTGTATCACCCTTGCTCTTGCTCTGGCTCAAACCCTTGCAAGTCTGAAGCATCGCGCGACTATCGCTATAATTTTCGGCCGAACGATATTTGCGAGTCGAGACAACTGCGAGAAATCCGAACCTGCGAGTACATGTATATATTTTCCTGCAGCGCGCGATCACCGTCTGTTCCTGATTCACGACGAAAGTTTCACCGAGTGTTCGTTCATGCGAAATCTCGACGTAGAATCCTCAAAATATATCTGGGATCCAATATAACCGGGAGAATCTTCTCTTTATGTAGCTGCACGGTAGACTGCGGACGTTTGTGCAATTGCGTGTTCTTCGCGAAGATGGCTGAGCAAAAGGAAGAGCAGGTTTAATTGAAGTAGGTTTGATAATTATTACAGCGAGGAGCGCGTCTGTATTAATACAGTGATAAAAGAATTGTCTAAAACTATTTTATAACTTTGTTAAAAATTGTCAAGTTATCTTATTAGTGATCATATAACTATGATGGACTGTGATTGTTTAAATACTTTTGTAAATTGAAGAGGATAGTAAAAGGAAAGGGGAAAGAAGAGTGGATTAAACGTTGGTTTAATAATTATTACTGTGTTACCAATGATAAAAGAATGATCTAAAATTTTAGGAATCAAGTCTTATTGATAACTGTGATGGACAGTGACTTTAAAAATACTTTTGTAATTGAAGAAGATAGTAAAAGGAAAGGAAAAGAAGAGTAGATTTAGTTAAAGTTGGTTTAATAATTATTACTGTGCTACCAATGATATAAGAATGATCTAAAATTTTAGGAATTAAGTCTTATTGATAGTTATCTTATGATTAGTTATCATAAGATAACTGCGATGGACTGTGACTGTTTAAATACTCTGTAATTGGAGAAGATAGTAAAAGGAAAAGGGAAAGAAGAGTAGATTTAGTTAAAGTTAGTTTAATAATTATTATTGTGTTACCAATGATATAAAATTTTAGAAATTAAATCTTATTGATAACTGTAATGGACTGTGACTGTTTAAATACTCTTGTAATTGAAGAAGATAGTGAAAAGAAGGGAAAAGAAGAGTAGATTTAGTTAAAGTTGGTTTAATAATTATTACTGTGTTACCAATGATAAAAGAATGATCTAAAATTTTAG